>NW_021703785.1:13723907-13907545 GCF_005190385.1 Monodon monoceros | reverse complement strand
TCCGGACGCGCAGGCTCAGCGGCCATGGCTCACGGGCCCAGCCGCTCTGCGGCATGTGGGATCTTCCCGGACCGGGGCACAAACCCGTGTCCCCTGCATCGGCAGGCGGGCTCTCAACCACTGCGCCACCAGGGAAGCCCAAACCTATGTATTTTTAGGCTTAACTTGCAAGATAATTATGGATGCACTGGACTATTTTAGCTAATGTCTAAAAATAACTAAATCCATGCTTACCAACTAACCTGCTGATAATGATTTTGCCCTTTCGATTTCTTTCACCTTTCACTTGATTTCTTACCTATTGGCATTTAATATACATAAATCACTCTCATCTTAAAAAAAAAAAAGAGCGGCAGCAGTACATGATGAGTCACGTACTGATTCACCTTATTTGCTTTATAGTCAATCTTGAAAGACTCGACAATAGTTATCTCTGCTTCCTCAACCTACTGTAGTTTTTATTACTATACCAGTAAAAGTTGCTCTCAAAGTCACCACTAATTTTTCTTTTGTTAAAAGCTTAGTATTTATATTACTTGGTTCTTCTTTAGTATTTGATAATGTCTATCACTTAGCACTTAATATTCCCCTGGCTTTCATGACATCACACTTTCTAGGTTTTCACGCACCTCCACTGGTGCTCCCTAGTCTCTATTGCAGGTTCTTCCTCTGGTTATCTCTTAAATACTGGTGTTCTTTATTCTCTTCTCATTCTATCTCTTTTCCCTATAACTGCAATTACCTTCTTGATGTTGATAACCCCAAAATTCTACCTTTTAGCTTAGATTTTTTTTTTTATACCTAAATCTCTCACTTACATCAGCTTACTGGATATCCTCACTTGGATATTCCACAAGCATTTCAAATGTGACACGTCCAGATGGCAATCTTCCTACCCCAAACCTGGTTCTCAATTATAAGTAACTGAGTTAGAAATGTCATAGCATTTTCTAAAAATCTTTCCATTAAAATATATGAGCAACTTTACTTGTGTAGAAACCATTAAAATCTTGAAGGGCTTTGAGAATGAGATTTTTATATGCTGAGAACATGGAGAAGGGGAAATAAATAGGGGCTCTGGAGTCAGATAAACCTTGATTGATATTTCTGATTCATCACACAAAACTACAAAGGTTAGCTAATACCATGCCACTTGAATCTTGAGACATCAATAAATATATAACTCTGTGGCAGACCCATACAAAATGATTTAAAAACAGGCAATTCAATGTTTAAAAGGTCTGAATATGCTGGCACATAATGTAAACTGTCCTCACGAAATGGCAGGAAAACTAGCACCTGAATTCAAAGAGTTAATGTTCAACTTTTACAACTTTTTTAGGCAAGTACATGACTGAAATTATTTTTCAGTGGAGAGTATTTAGAGAGTCTCATGGAGATTCAACAACCTAGAAAATTACAAGTAACTAAGGATTCTAAATGTTTCCTCTAGGATAATGCCTTGAAAACAAATTCAGTAAAATCTGATAGCTTGTGTCATATTTAATTCCTCATATATACCGTTTCTTCCTACACCTAACAAGGTCAGCATTGAGGCAGCGATATGCATTTGGCTCTCACCATTATGAACAGGTTCAACAGAATTATAGTTTTGTGTTAGTAATTCTTATTTAATACACTTCATTTTAGGTTCAACCCTGAAACACATACACCTCCTATGCTTAAAGTAGAGTTTAGGTACTTCTGAGCTTATATTCCAACTTGTTGATGATCTGCCACCAGTTTGTCCAGACATGCTGTTTTAGTTAGGTATAAAATATGCTGACAAATTTGAACAACTTAAAGGGTTCAAAATTTATAAGAGTAATTTTCAAGATTGCTTCTCCAATGAAAATGGCACCAAATAAGGCCATAAAGCATGTACTGAGAACAACAGGTTTGGGAAAGGTACAGTCAGGATTTTTAGGTGAGAGCCAGGAAATCTGGTGTTGGATTTTTTAACTCTCATGAAAACCTGACATATTAATCTAGCTTATTTTTACCTCAAATACCAAAAGTAAAATCACCAGGACAAATACAAAACCAACGAACAACAATCACCCATTGCTTTACAGGTAGACTCCTAAGTGGTCACAGTTTCTCCACATAATCTATTCCTGTGGCGTCTTCTACCCGTCTCCTTTCCCTACGACCTCGTTAGATCCTATCATCCAAAACTCCACTCCAGCATTCACCGCTGAAAAGGCTGTCCTGCTCTCTCTGAAATACTGACGGGTGCCTCTTAACGCACGTCCGGGTTATACCTATCCCTCCCCATTAAAGTTCTGATCACCTAATAATACATGTAGGTGTTCTGCTGTCTCTATCATATTATAAGGTCTGGAGAACACAGATCACATTTACTCATCTTTGTATTCTCAGTATCTAAAGCAGTGCATACTGTCTCTCGTGACTCAAATCATGATTAATGAATAATGAAGCTTTTTAGTAAAAGTTTTTTCAAAGAGCAAATTACTTGTTTTTAGAAATATTTCAGTTTAAAATATCATTAAAGTCATGTCTGCTCCCTTTATCTTAAACCTAGCTCATAAAATCATAAAACTGTTGAACTTCAAAGCCACTTAAGCCAAACAGGCTCTAGTAAATGAACACTTAAAACATTCAAAAGGTCTATTCTCTGTAGAGATAGGAAACTAACCTTTTTCTTTAACCTTTCTTTATAATAATTAGTAATTAACCTTTTAGCCTCTGCCGTGAAAACCTAATTTCAGCATCTGATCTTCCTTAAGAAACACATTAATAAACATTAGCTCATTCTAAGAATATATGTATGTATGCGTAGATATATACTCTCATATATATTTAAAAAAGTAGGAATAACTAAGTCAATTTTCTAAATAATGAAATGAAAGCACACAGGTTACCTAACTCAATAAGAGCAAGTATTAAAAATCTCTGTAAGAGTTCAGGAGTAAACGTATTCTGGCAAAAAAATTTTAGTATTACTGGATGCAAAACTAATACTATTTCAAAGAAATCTAGGTAAAAAGAAAACCATAATTCAACAATTTCTATTCCTGCTTGATTATAATGAAATATCCAAACACTGCTAATCATATGAGTTTTTGTATAACAACGTATTAGAGCCTTATATTTTTGGAAATGGATGCTTGGAATAGTTTCCATTAAAACATTTTTTCAAATTTAATATTCAGACTTACTAACCCAATTAAGCATTTACACTTAAACTTTACCATTAAAAACAATAAACAAAAAAAAACAAAAAATCAATAAACATATCTAATATAGGCACATAAATATTGATACATATCTTGAAAGTTGAAATATGTACATCACCTACCTGTTTGTTTATAAATTGCTAATTCTTGTACAGTTTCCAAAAACTGCCAAAATTTTTCATTACTTTCTTCTGCCATAAATTCACTATTAAAAAAAATAAAAGTAATCAGTTAATCGATGGAAATAAAAAATGGTTTCAATACTATATTTTAGAGCTAAATTACAACTTCTGGTAAAAACAAAAACCTCCTCAAATAAAAGTCGCTGATTTCCATTTACTATAATGCAAAAAGAGAACAAATTGATGATTCTTCCCTGAGGTATCGTTCTTAACTACAAGCATATAATCATGACTGGAAAAGACTACATGAGGAATTACTTTTGGCTTTTCCTCTTTATTAGCTACAGCTAAAAAATGGATAATTTATTTTGTGTCTTCATGTGAAATGCCACTGAGAAGTATAATTTAATGGCAATAAAGAGAGTGTTATATAAAAGTAAAAAGTTAAAAAATAGACTGCCTATTTTTCACAACCAAAACCTGGTTTTATAAACATTTTTTTAAAGTCATATTATCGATTATTTTCATTTAGCTACGTATTTGTGTAGACAATATTTTTATTATTTAAAACAGATAATATCTTAATAAAAAAATTAACAGAAAATTGGTGTATTGCATTAGGTCTTTGGTCTTGAAGCCCAAAGAAACTTCCATTTATCCAGAGTGTAAGTAATAAAAAAAAAAATAGCCAAAGCAATATAAAGCCTTTTGGAAATAATGAAATAAGTGAAAGATTATTCGGTCCTGTATGAAACAAAGTGCAAGACAACTAAAACAAGTAGATTTAACTGTTTAAACCAGAAGAGACACAACCACCAAACAGACAGTACAGACTTTGTTACTGCCCACCTTATCTTTCTTTTAAGCCTCAGTAAACCTAAACTAATGCTTAATATAAATGGGAAGTATTGAGGACTTCCAGACACACGCAGAGTGATAAATTCTTGTGAGTCTGAGATGGTCACTAAAGGGGGAAAAGGAGGTGAAAAGGAGAAAAACTGATTAATTCATCAACATAAACAGGACAGACATAGGGATTTAAAGCAATAAGCAACTTCAAAGCAACTCTTGCTATTAATGGTGTCCAACTCAATGGCATTGAAACAAACAAACAAACAGGCTAAAAGCAGAGGAAACTATGGGGAACACTAAATAGGATGTGACCTGAAAAGGACAGGGATGGTACAAAACCTTGAGAAAAGTAGAGCGCAACACTTATTCCCTAATTGACTTGACCAAACAACTACTGACATGCTCGTTTATTGTGCATTCACAGGTAAAAGACTTCTTCCATATGGCAGAATTTATACATATGAGTAAATATCATCAGATGTCTCAAATCTCATCGTGTGAATTATCTAAACTACGTATGAGTGAGGCCCTGTACGATCCACCCAGAGGCAAACTTCTTCTCCACACGTGGACCTGTAGAACTAAAAAATTATATGCTTCCAAAATGCAGTGGTGAGATAGGTGTTCCAAATCCCAAAGACAGATATTCCAATTACAAAAGGGGGAAAGTAGAGAGTAGAGGAGTCATCAATCCCAAGCAAGTTCAAATTGCAGCACAAGATCCTGTTAGGTTTTTAAGACTTGAGCATAACTCTCCGTGGCTTATTGCTCCACCCTCTGTGCTGCCTGCCATGGCTTTGCCCTCAGCGTCATTCTCCCTTTTTCTTGAAGTGTAGCACACATTTGCAGCCATGTAGTTCTATCAGCCAACTTCCTGCCTATAGAATTTTGGAAGTCTGGCAGCCTTCTCTCACTTCATCATGTCTCTGTCCCTTTTGATCCAAGCAGGCAGTGTTTCTATTGACGCAACAATCAAAATCCTTGGGGTTCTTCTACGTATCTCACCAGGGTCATGCCATTACACAAGGATCCTCCGCAGATCCTTCTCCTGGATAAGCCCCTCTTTATTCCTGGCATCTGCTGAGATAGCTGAGTGGATCCACAAGTCGCACACCTAATCTATACAACAAAAGATATCCAGCCACACTTTTGGCCTTCTTTACAGAGCATGCATTCCCAACACCAAGTTTCCTAATTTTAGCAACCTTTGCAATCTGGATAGGCTGAGAGCCTCCCAAATTACCAAAGGCTGCTTCCTTTTTCCTTAACAGTTCCTTTTTCAATTTCTCTCTTTCCTCTTGCATTTTACAGCAACAAGGAGAAACCAGGTGATACTTTGCTTGGAAATCCTTTAACACTTTGCTTGGAAATCCTCTTAACTATCCAAGTTCATCGCTTACATGTTCTGCTTCCCACACAACTGTAGAATCTAATTCAGCTAGATTTCTGCCTATATAACAAGGGTCATCTTTCTTTATTTCCAATAACACATCCCTCAGTTCCTTCTAAGCCCTTGCCAAAAGTGCCTTTAATGTTCATATTTCTACCAACATTTTATTCATAATCATGTAAGTATTCTCTAAGATGACAGAAGCTTTTTCCTATCATGCTCCACGCTTTCTTCTAAGTCCTTAACAGAATCGCCTTTAATGTCCGTATTTATGCCAACAGTCTCCTCAAGACAATCTAGGCTTTTTCTACGTTTCTCAAAACTCTTCCAGCTCCTTCCAGATTCAACATCTATTTCTACATTTTTAGGTATTTGTTACAGCAGTATCCCCACTTCAAGGTACAAAATCAAATTAGTTTCCTATTGCTGCTGTAATAAATGATCAAAAATTTGGTGACTTAAAGCAACAGAAACTGTCTCACAGCTCCGGAAAAGTCCAAAATCAAGGTATTGGTAGGGTTACACTCCCTCCAAGGGCTCTAGGGGAGAACCTTTCCTTGCCTCTTCCAGCTTCTGGAGGCTTAAGGTGTTCCTTGGCTTGTGGCTACACCAATCCAATCTCTGTCTCTATTCAGATGTCTTCCTCCTCCTTGTATGTGTCTTCTCCTCTTCTGTATCTTATAAGGAAATTGGATTTAGCACCCATCCAGATCCACAACAGTCTTGTCTCAAGACCCTTAACTTAATTACATCAGCAAAGATACTTTTTCCAAATACGGTAACATTCACAGGTTCCAGGGGTTAGGATATGGACATATCTTTTTGGGAGCCACCATTCAACCCACTAAAAGTAATGGGGTTGGTACCTCAGAGTGTGGCTAGATTGTGAAGGGCCTTAAAGAGCATCCCACAGGAGTTCCAGTTCTAAGACTCCTGAGGCAAGCAGAAATTGAAACACTGCAGCTATCAGCCTAATGCTGGGAGAAGTTAGACTGATTTGGAACTGAGCATGAGATCACATCCATGTAAGCTATGTGAGAAACTGGGGAAAAGGTAGAGGAAGGGGACATATGTTAAACTAGAATACTTTATTTAATAAAAGCTGTTTTATTATATCTGATACCACAGAAGTACAATGGATCATAAGAGACTACTATGAACAATCATACAACAACAAATTGGGCAGCCTAGAAGAAATGAATAAACTCCTAGAAATATACAAAGTATCAAGACTGACCCATGAAATAGAAAAATCCAAACAGATTTATTACTAATAAGGAGATTGAATCAGTAATCAAAAGCTTCCCAACAAATAAAAGTCCAGAACCAGACAGCTTCATTGGTGAATTCTACCAAACATTTAAAGTAGAATTAACACCAATCCTCACACTCTTCCAAAAAGAGAAGAGGAAGGAACACTCCCAAACTCATTTTACAAGACCAACATCATCCTGATACCAAAACCAGAAAAGGACACCACAAGAAAATTACAGGTCAATATTCCTGATGAACATAAATGCAAAAATCCTTAACAAAATATTAACAAACTGAATACAGTAATACATTAAAAGGATCATACACCATAAGCAAGTTATTCCAGGGATGCAAGGATGGTTCAACACCGACAAATCAATAAATGTGAAACACCACATTAACAAATTAAGGATAAAAATCATATGATCAGCTCAATAGATGCAAAAAAAAAGAAAGCATTTGAAAAATTTCAACATCCATTAAGAGTAAAAACTCGAAGTGGGTATAAAGGAAATGTACCTCAACATAATAAAGGTCATATACAACAAGCCCACAGCTAACATCACAGTCAGGCACAAGATCAGGAAAAAGACAAGGATGCCCACTCTCACCACTTTTGTTCAGTTTAGTACTTAAAGTCTTAGCCACAGCAATTAGGCAAGAAAAAGAAATTAAACGCATCCAAATCAGAAAGGAAGAAACCAAGCTGTCACTATTTTCAGATGACATGACATTATATATAGAAAACCCTAAAGACTCCGCCAAAAAAAACTGTGAGAATATATGAATTCAGTAAAGTTACTGGATACAAAAATCAGTATACAAAAATCTGTTGGGTTTCTATACACTAATAATGAACTATCAGAAAGAGAAATTTAAAAAACAATCCTGTTTACAATTGCATCAAAAAAATACCTAGGAATAAATTTAACCAAGGCAGTGAAAGACCTGTACACTGAAAATTATAAGACAATGATGAAATAAATTGAAGACAACACAAATAAATGAAGACAAGACAAATAAATGGAAAGATATTCTATGTCCATGGATTGGAAGAATATTGTTAAAGTCTCCATACAATGCAAAGCAATATCCAGGGTCAACACAACCCCTATCAAAATTTCAATGCCATTTTTCACAGATATAGAACAAACAATCCTAAAATTTGTATGGAACCACAAAGACCCCCAAATTCAAAATAATCTTAAGAAAAGCTAGAGCTAAATGCTCCTTGACTTCAAACTATACTACAAAGCTATACAATGAAAATAGTATGGTATTGGCACACATAGATCAATGGGACAGAATAGAGCGCCCAGAAACAAATCCACGCATATATGGTCAATTAATTTATGATGAAGGAGCCAAGAATATACAACAGGGAAATTTATGATGAAGGAGCCAAGAATATACAACAGGGAAAGGACAGTCTCTTCAATAAATGCTTTTGGGAAAACCAGATAGCCATGTGCAAAAGAATGAAACTAGACCACTATCTTACACCATACACAAAAAGTAACTCAAAATAGGTTAAAGACTTGAACATAAGACCTGAAACCATAAAACTCCTAGAAGAAAACATAGGCAGTAGCTCCTTGACATCACTCTTGGCGATGATTTTTTTGTATTTCACACCAAAACCAAAGACAACAAATGCGAAAATAAACAAGTGGGACTATATCAAACTAAAAAGCCTCTGCACAGCAAAGGAAATCATTAACAAGATGAAAAAGCAACTACTGAATGGGAGAAAATATCTGAACATCATATATCTGATAAGGGGTTAATAATCAAAATACGTAAAGAACTCATACAACTCAATAGGAAAAAAAAAAACACCAAACAATCCAATTAAAAACTGGACAGCATTTGAATAGACATTTTTCTAAAGAAGACATACAAATGCTAACAGGTACATGAAAAGGTGCTCAACATCACTAATCATCAGAAATATGCAAATCAAAACCACAGTGAGACATCACCTCACACCTGTTAGAATATGGCTATTATCAAAAAGACAAGAGATAGGGCTTCCCTGGTGGCGCAGTGGTTGAGAGTCTGTCTGCCAATGCAGGGGACATGAGTTCGTGCCCCGGTCTGGGAAGATCCCACATGCCGGGGAGCGGCTGGGTCCGTAAGCCATGGCCGCTAAGCCTGCGCGTCCGGAGCCTGTGCTCCGCAACGGGAGAGGCCAAAACAGTGAGAGGCCCGCGTATCGCAAAAAAAAAAAAAAAAAAAAAGACAAGAGATAACAAGTGTTGGAGAGGATGTGGAGAAAAAGGAACCCTTGTTTACTGTTGTGGGGAATGTAAACTGGTGCAGCCACTATGGAAAATAGTATGGAGGTCCGTCAAAAATTTTTAAAAGCAACTATCACATGATCCAGCAATTCCACTTCTGGGTATTTATGCAAAGGAAGTGAAAACACTATGACTGGAAAAAATGTAAGCACTCCTATGTTCAGTGCAGCATTATTTACAATGGCCAAGATATGGAAACAACCTAAGAATCCACTGAATGATGAATGAATACAAAAAATGTGGTACACACACACGAATATCATTCAGCCATAAGAAAGGAAATCCTGCTATTTGTGAAAACGCGGACGGACCTGAGGGCATTTTGCTCAGTGAAATAACAGACAGAACAAATACCCTATGAAATCTTAAAACACATACAAAAACAATAAACAAATGAGCTCACATACAGAGAACAGATTGGGTGCCAGAAGCAGGAATGCAGGTGAAATGGGTGAAGGTGGTCAAACAGTACAAATTTTCTGCTACAAAATAAATAGGTCATGGGGATGTAATGTACAGCATGATGACTATAGTTTTAATACTGTACTGTAGATTGCAAAGCTGCCAAGAAAGATCTTAAAAGTTCTCATCACAAGAAAAGAAACTTTTGTAACTACGTGTGGTGACAGACGTTAACTGGACTTACGTGGTGATAATTTCACAACATGTAAATACATCAGATCATTATGTTGTACACCTGAGACTAATACGCTACATCAATTATAGCTCAATTAAAAAATCTGTTTTAGTATCAATATCTTACACATGTAATGTCACGTAGGGCGACAAAGACTCTTTTTAGAACCAAAAGCTGTTGCTTTGGTGAACTACAAATGCAACCGGCATTAAAACTTCATGCCGGTTAAAAAAAGAAAAAACTTTCAAATTTTGTTTAACTCCTGGAATACTAAGAGCAAAATTCAATAGCTCCAAGTTTTGTTTCTCCACAGTAAATGAAACCTTATGCACTAAACCCAGTGAATGAGATTCAGAAAGAAGTAATGGCTTTGCGAAGCTGTCTTCTCCACAGGAAGCCTAGGAGCTGACCGAATGTTATCATCTTGAAACCAGGTGCTTCAAATACCGGTTCCTAAAAAGAACTGCCTACATCAATTGAAGAGCTTGCATTAAACGCCACAGTCTACCTCCCATTCTTCCTTTCCTCTTTCGTAAACGCTAAGAAAATCCAAACGAATTAAACAAAGTTTTAAAACCCGTGGATGAGGCAAAGTACGAAGGCGGGGGAAAGAAACTGCAAGTGAGTGCGACGCACAGGGTAGCAGGGGAGGAGGTGATGCTCTGGGGGTCAAAGCACCAGCGGCGGTGCAAGAAGCTGACTGCCGGCGGGCTAAGAGACGGCGTCCCAGGCGCCGTCGGGGTCCCGGACGCCGGTGCGTCCCGGATCCCCCGGACCCTCCCTCCGCGCCGGCTCGGCAGACGGTCCGGCCCGCACTCACCTGGCCTCCAGCAGCAGCGGGGTCTCCGGCCACTTCGCGGCCAAGTTGGCAGTCACCGCCTTGGACGCGGAGGCGGTCCGCGCGCCGAGCAGCGAGAGCCAGAGTGCGGTGGAGCCCAGGAGCAGCCGCACCACGTCGCCGGCCTTCGCCATGGCGCGGAGGAGGAAGCGCGATCCCCCCGGACCCGGCGCCCACAGCCCACAGCTACTAAGCTACCCCCGGCTCCTCCCGCAGCGCGGCCGCCCACTTCCGGTGGAGGGAGCCCGAGTCCGTTACTCGGACCGGGGCCTGGCTTGGGCCGAGCGCATGCGCCGAGCGCTCTGGCGCAGTCCCTTGAGCCGCAGAGGACTGATCCCTGAGCCACGTAGGTGCGGGCGTCGCCGGAATGCGGAGTGTGGCTGATGCTCCGGCGGGTCCACAACTGGGACCTCTGGTTCTCGGACAGAGGCTCTGGGGCACGCGGCCAGGAGACTGAAGTGGGATTTTGGCCGACTAAGGCTGGCTGGAGATGGCAAAATCTGGAAGCGAAGGCACGAACCAGCGTGGTTATTATCCACATTGCACAGGCGGAAAAAAGGCCTATCAAGTTCAAATACCTACCTCGTGGGATTCTCAAATTGTATTGCATATTCGAGTCACCTGGTAGATCTTTTAAAAAGTCCTATGCCGAGACCACACCACGCACCAATTACAGGGCAATATCTGGGGGTGAGATTCAGGCATCAATAGTATTTAATCCGCCCTTCCCCCCAGGTGCTTCGAGTATGCGAAAACCAGTGACATCACCTGGAGGGCTTGTTAAAACCCAGGATGCTGGGCCTCATCCCGGTGTTTCTGATTAAGTAGGTTTGGTGTGGGGGCTGATAATTTGCATTTCACATCCATCAAGTTCCCAGGTGATGCTGATACTGCTGGCTGGGAATTATGCTTTTAGCCTTTGTTCTCAAAAGTGGTCCACAGACCAGAAGCTTCAGCATCACCGGGGAGCTTATTAGAAATGCAGACTCTCAAGCCCCACCCCAGCCCTACTGACTCCAAGCCCCTAGATTAACAGGCACCCCACGTGATAGCTTTGCTAGTTAAAGTTTTGAGAAGAGCTGTTTTAGAAGGTTACAGGTGAAAATGCGTAGAAAAGTGATAGTTGTTTTTGTCATTATCAGCCAAAATGACACAGCTGTGATTGGGTCTCGATTTCATCCAAGGACTGTCTGACCCGAAAACTCATCAGGTTCAAAAACAAAACCTTGGAACAGAGTTAACTGGTTTTCCAGTACATATGACTCATCAACTCAAAATACTCAGTTTTATTTAACTGGGCAGTGGTGAAGCCTCAAGATTCTGGCTGCTAGTCAGGAATTCTTTTTCTATTCAGAAGAGAGGAAATTTATTGTAAATATTAAAATATATGGTAAAGAGACGCAGCAGCCGGGGAAACTAGTTTAGGGGATGCACTCATCTATTCCTTTTTTCCCCCATTACTCCCTTGCTCTGCAGGGAATCTGGGTCTCTCCAAGTTGCAGAAGCATGGCCACTACACTTTTTCTTTTCCCCTCATTTGCTTAGTAAGTATATACCTTTTCTTGGAAGACCTTGCTCTAGGAAATTCTACTCAGGTCTCACTTCCTGAGGTTAGCCTTCCTTTCCTGATTGCTCCCACTTGGTATGATCTATCCCTCCTTTAAACTCCCATAAGCTCTTGATTTTAACTGTCATATACAACTTATAATTCTCACTTTAGTATTTGAACACAGTGCTTATTTATTCTACTAGAGATGATATATTCCCTGAGGGCTCATGCCTTATTCATTTTTAGCATCCCTTGCAGTACCTAGCACAGTACGTTACTGAGACTCAATAAATATTGAAGAGCCCTTGTTTTATGGATTGGTGGGCAGCAATCTAATGCAGATGAGTAAGGAGCTTCATTTCTATCCATAGAGCATAAGAAAGAACATATTATGAATCCTTCACAGGTATGTACTTTAATTAACTCCTCATTCCCACTTATTTTTGGACTGAATTTTTGACTGAGCTTGTGGGATGAAGGAAATAAACTATTAGCAGTGAATGTCTTAAATGTCAGCATATCTGATGGGTTGATTTGCCATTTAAAAAGTCACATGCAATACACTATTAAAGGACACTACTAAAACGTATATTATTATACATTCCAGTACTTCAGTATTTCAGAATAGTGAGGAATACATTTCTCTTTTAAATATAATGAAATTAATCTAATGCAGGGCTATTTGTTTACATAATTATTATACATTTTAGCTTATATAGTATTTTTCTAGAAATTTAAATGGGTTTGAAATATTCCTCAGACTGGTCATCCCTGGGCATAATCCTCTACTGCAGAACAAAAGAAAGAGTAGGACTGAATGATATTTAAGTGTTGGAAGAGGTCACTGAGAGGACATGACCACAGGCTGACCCTTGAGCAGAACCTGGGCCATCAGAGACTCCTTACTCCCTCTTTGGAATGTACATTTCACTCACAGCTTCTGCACTAGGAACCACTTCAAGGAAGCAGCCTGAGAGAATAATGTTATTGAGACAATCTGGACTGTATACATGCCTGAACCCCATTAAGTCCTCTATATGAACTTTTAAGATTCTGGCGGGTGGGTGCAGAGCTCTATTATTCTTGTAGCCCCCTATAACAAGCCTCATGTATAAGTTTCCCTTGCTGATGAAAACTGCCACCTGCCAATCTGGAGTAATCTTCCTAGTTCTCTGGTCTCTCTTTGCCATCTGTATATGGGGGCCAGATTCTAATTTCACCTGGGGAACTCCTGAGGCTGTGAACCAACACTAAGGTCTCTTCTATATGTCATTTCTAAGGACAGATAGAAAAACTAAAATGCAAAAATTAAGTGACTCAGTAAAAGTCACTCAAGTTAGTGGAGCAACAAAGTGTTCCAACCTCTATTATCCATAATCCTTTGGCACAGATTGGCTGTGAACTGAATGTAGTTCAGGGACACAATTGCACTTTAATATTTCTTAACAAAATGTTATTCAAAGTTATTCACATCGGGATAATATGAATGGAAATTGATGAGGATAGCAGTTTTCACTGTATGTGGAAGAAATGATTAATGAATGCTTTATAATAAGAATATTGTGTTTAATAGAATAAATCATCTTGAATTATTTTTAGGCACAGCATAGACTATTTAATGAGAATAGTGGTTACTGTTTCTGCCAAATTATCATGCAGTAGAATAAAACTTTAATTTTCTCCACCTAAATAAAGTCTCACAGCTGCAATGGCTTTTAAAAATTATCACCCCTAGGTCTTCCAGATATCCCTTATTAAGAAAGACCCTATTCTCATTTTTTAATTTGAGTATCTTAAACACAACAATTTCCCCTTATCCTCGGGGGATATGTTCCAAGAACCCCAGTGAATGCCCGAAACCATAGATAGTACCCTGTCTGTACTATTTTTTTTCCTATACACACACACGTATGATAAATGAGACACAGAGATTGACAGCTATAACTAATAATAAAATAGAACAATTGTAACAACATACTATCATAAAAGTTACGTGAAGGTGGTCTCTCTCTCCCTCTCAAAATACCTTATTGTACAAATATAAAGCCTTTTGCATCTTAACTGTTTATCATGCACTGTGGCCATAAATTTTGCAGCTTGAGGTGTGACAGCAAAACTAGCATAGATTTCTCTTTCCTTCTTCACAATTTCACAGATAGAAGATTCGTTCTTACCGTAGATCTTAGCAACCTCAGCATGTGATTTTTTTTTCCTTATTAGGGCAAGAACTTTCACCTTTCCACTTAAAAAAATAACTTTAAGGCTTCTCTTTGGCATACCTGATTTGCCAGCATCACTACTCTTGTGCTTCGGGGCCATTGTGAAGTAAGCTAAGGGTTACTTGAACACAAAGCACTGCGATATCCCAACAGTTGATCTGATAACCCAGACAGATGGTTACTAAGTGACTTTGTTCAGTGGATACACTGAACAAAGGGATGATTCACTTTTCCAGTGGGATGGCTCAAGATTTCACCCCTCCGTTGGGAATGGAGTATGATTTAAAACTTATGAATTGCTTATTTCTAGAATTTTCCATTTAATATTTTGGACCACAGTTGACTGCAGGTAACTGAAAGCTCAGAAGGTGAAACCACAGTTAAGAGGGGGCTACTGGACACGAAAATCCTGCTCTTCATTCCACGTGGGAAGAATTTATAGGCTTAAGTAATTTGTTATGCTTTTCCTCCCTTAGCCGGATTACCCCAAAATCATAACCAAAGAGTAATGGTTTAGTTTCCTTTACGTATCAGCAGTAACCTTGATTTTTTAGGTTTGCGTATTTTATTTAAAATAGATTACAAATGCCTCACAAATCTTTAATTCCAGGTATGTTTGATGAAATTTTCAAATAGCAAATTAACTATGTGAAATACATAATTTTTAAATTAATCATTTGGGATGATATTAGAACTTTAAATCTGCTATGTAACAACCTTCTGTTCTTATATACATGGTCAGTATTTTATAATTATGCATTCAAAAGCTGCTAAGTCACTATTCTGCTGCTTTTATTATTTGTTTTATTTCTTCAGCAAAACACCCAGGATTGAAATGTGTTGGTAGAAGACAAAGTAAAGTATATTCTGTGTTTACATCTTCTAGTAGAAGTTTGTATAGTTATGTGCACAAACATTACTTTCTTCAAAATATATTGTATATCATCTATGGGAAGAAGACTGTATCAAAAACTGGGAAAAATACTGAGATAAAATGGCTAGTGTCTTCAAAGGCCTTAGAGTGTAGTAAGAACATAAGAACTTATATCAATATATTATTACAGAGAAAAGTTAATAAAGTTCTATAAAAGTCCAGAAGAAGACACATTTTTAAGAAATCTTGTTGAACCAATAAACCAATGAAAGGCAAATTTTCTAATTAAAATTATTTCCTGAGTTTAAATTTAGCACTTTGAGAAGCTGTACAAATTCTTTCAATCCCTAGGGAAGCATCTGAAAAATACTGTCATGATTATTAACCACAAAAATAGTCATGTGTAAAGCAGCTACTTTACATTTATGTCATGAAACATGGTCTCAAACCCTAAGTGACACTGTCATTTGGTTAGGAAGGTAGTACAGTACATAAAAAGTACATAAGTTTTATATGACAAGATCTGAAGGTCTGCCACAGTACAATAACTGTGAGAGGAATTAAAGGAGGAGACTGTCTTAAGAAAAGCCTCAAAGAATAGGTAGTGTGACTACACTTTGAGGAAAGTATAGATGACTTAGGTGTCAGCGCTGTCATTGCAGCATGAATGCAGCCATAGACAATATGTAAAGAAATGGATGTGAATGTGTTCCAAAGAACATTACTTAAGGACACCAATTCCCTATTTTCACATATCATGAAATCTTCTTTTGCTTTTTTTAAAATTAAAAAAAAACATTCTTAACTCTCGGGCTATACATATTTGACCCATGAGCTATAGTATGCCAACCTTTGCTTTTAAGAAAGTTTTGCGGGAAATCTATGCAAGAAAGCTCGTAGAATTATTGTTTATAATAATAACACCAACAACAAAATATCCATTGAAGTAGAATAACAAAATAAATTGTGGTTTATTCGTTCAGTAGAATACTAACAGCAGTGACAATAGTCACAGCTATATAGATAAACATACATGAATCTCGAAAACATGTCAGTGAAAAAGCAAGTCACGAAAGCATACGTGTACTAGGAACCTATTACATGGGGTTCAAAAAGAGATAGTACCAAATGATATAAACTTTAGGGAGACATATAAACTCTAATGAAAGTAAGGGAATGATTAACACAAAATTCAGTATATTTATTATCTCTGGGTAAGGAAAAAAGATGAGATCAAAGATGGACCCACAGAGAGCTTCAAAGATATTGGTAGTAGTCTAAGTCTTAGGAAAGGTGGTGGGTACATGGAACTTACTTGCCGGTGATGTGGTTCATAATTTTTACAAAGTGAAATAAAAAGCCACGAAATGAATTATGTCCATGTCTTCCTTAAAAAACCCTGACGCTTCTCCACTGCCTACAAAATTAAGATGAAATTCCTTATGTATATACTGCTTGAAACACTTTAGATTTTTATAATGTTTAATTGAATATTGGCTATGGTTTCTTCATTTCCTGGAAGATCCTCTGCTGATGTTCTAAATCTTGCAGTGTTGTTTAGAAATACCCTCTGTTGGAATGGCTAAGTTTTTAAAGAATCTTTCTATGGCTATTTTATTTTCCTTGTGTTTAAAAAGCAAACAAACATTTAAAAATATTTAACACTCTGATCCCATGTACCCATACACCTGTGTCCTCAATCTCATTACCATGTTCCTTATTCTTAAAATTATTTTCCCTTTCCTTAGCTTACTGGGTCCTTTTGTGTACTCTGTTTAATGTGAATGTTATACCTTTTAGCTAAATTCACTTTCATTCTTTTGCATCTGGTGTAACAGCAAAGCCCATGCCTTTTCTATTATACCAGGATGCAGAGATAACGTCTTAGTCACCATGTATCTCCAGTTCCTTGCGTGGGGTTTAGCTGATAATAAGTGTTCAACTAATATATCCTGAATATTAAGTGAGGAATGGATTAGAATTTTAACTTCTCTAGAATATTTCAGTTTTCTTTTGGTCAATTATTTTCAGTGCTTTCAATGAAATAACTACACAAAATGACCATAAAGCAATTAAATTAATTTTTCAGACAAACATTCCAGAATTTTCCTATTTAAACAAACCTCCTAGAAAGTCCACTTCAGTGGATATGTACATTATCAGATGCTACAACTGGTAAAAGTATTTTTTTAATTGTGGTAAAATACACATACATAAAATTAATCATCTCAACCATTTTTAAGTGTGCAGTTCAGTCGTTAAGTATAGTCACATTGTTGTATAGCCCATTTCCAGAACTTTTTCATCTTGGAAAACCAAAACTCTTTATCCATTAAAACACACCTCACCATTTCTCCCCCACCTCAAGCCCTCTCAACTACCATTCTACTTCTGTCTGTGTGAATTTGACTACTCTAGATACCTAATATAAGTGGAATCACGCAGTATTTGTCATCTTATGGCTGGCTTACTTGGTTTACATTAATGTACTCAAGGTTCATCCATGTTGCAGCATGTGTCAAAATTTCCTACCTTTTAAAGTCTGAATAATATTCCATTGTATTTACATGCAACATTTGTTTACCCTTTCATCTTTTGGATACTTGGGAAGCTTTCATCTTTTGTGAGTAGTGCTGCTACGAACATGAGTGTCTCTTGGATGCACTGCTTTTAATTTTTTTGAACATATAAATGTATACCCAGAAGTGGAATAACTGGATCATATGGAAATTCTATTTTAAAATTTTTTAGGAACTGATACTCTTTTCCATAGTGGCTAAACTATTTTACATTTCCACCAACAGTGCACAAAGGTTTCTGTGTTTTTTGCTTGTTTGATTGTTTTGTTTTTTATAGTAGCCATCCTAATGAGGATGAGGCGATAACTCACTGAGGTTTTGTTTTACATTTCACTAACTGGTCAAAGTATTTTTGAAATATAAGTTTTGATACTAATTCGAGAGCTAATTTAGGAGTACCCAAGTAAGTAACTTCCATAATTGTGTGAGCACAAGACACTCTCCTTTGTTTTTGTCCCTCTGTCAATGCTTCACTCAGATTATCTCTCAATGTATCACCTAAGAGATTGAGTTAGGCTGACAATATCAACAACTCCAAAAGAGTAGCTTAAGGCAGTAAGAGATCATAGTTTTTCTCATAAAACTGGCAGTAGGCAATCTAGAGCTACTTGCCAGCTGAAAGGTGTCCAGTCTTTTGTGTCTTTTTGTTCTGCCATTTTTAATGTGTGGATTTTAACCCGTCATAGATGACTCCTATGTCTCCAGGCATCACTTATATTTTCTTGGCAGGAGGAAGAAGAAAGAGAAAGGACAAAATGTAAAACCTGGATGCCAACAGAATTGACTATATTTAATAAACTTTCCTGGAAGCCCTAGCAAATGACTTTCTCTGACCTCTATTAACTAGTTCTCTGCCACCTGGTCACATCTTGGTGTCGGAAATGCTGGGCACATTTTCCCTATTTCTCCCAACTAAATTGGGATTCTGTTACAAAGGAACCAGAACATCATATGTATCCTGTCGACAGCTGGCTGTGTTTGCTACACCATGTATCCCTTCTGTTTTCATTTTGAGGCAATGGATTAACCTGGAAACTATGGGGAGTTAGATTCTAGAAGCCAAAGGACAAGTTGTAAGGCAACATCAGGAAATGGACGGTCTGCCATAAGTAAATACCTTCTAGCCTAATATAAGTACCATAATGTGGGTTTAATTTGTTGAAGAAACTCTTGAAAGTCAAATGCAGTAAGTTAAGACATGCCTTTATTTAAAAAATACTACAATTGAAAAGTAACAAAATATCAAAATTTAGTGCTTTTATCTTGAATCGGTTATATTTGCAGCTGCAAGTGCTAAAAAATCACTTTGTCTAAAATTAGTTGTATCAAGTATCATGAGCCAAGAAAACTTACGTCATTTGTGTTATTTTGGTTTAAAATCCTCCTGACCCAGCAACTAATCTAGATATAACTAAATAACAATTTGTTTTATTTCAAAAGCCAAAAGGATTATTTTTGCCTAGCTAAAGGAAGACCAGAGAAATTCATTCTTCCCATTTACTTTCTCATCTTATTCTGAGTGTATAATTCAGCTCTAGAATTAGGAAGGAAGGATTTTGAAAATTAAAGAAAGAAGCATGGAGGCACTTCCAATAGCACATCAAATAGGGGATTTATATTATGTGTATATTGTGTCCAATGGAGATACTGAGAGGGGAACAGGGATGGAAAGAAAGTGAGAGGAGATTTTACAATATTAGCCGACTTGGTAAACCTTTTTATTATTAATTAATTAATTAATTTAACATCTTTATTGGAGTATAATTGCTTTACAATGGTGTGTTAGTTTCTGCTTTATAACAAAGTGAATCATCTATACATATACATATATCCCCATATCTCCTCCCTCTTGCGTCTCCCTCCCACCCTCCCTATCCCACCCCTCTAGGTGGTCACAAAGCACCGAGCTGATCTCCCTGTGCTATGCGGCTGCTTCCCACTAGCTATCTATTTTACATTTGGTAGTGTATATGTGTCCATGCCACTCTCTCACTTCGTCCCAACTTGCCCTTCCCCCTCCCCGTGTCCGCAAGTCCATTCTCTACATCTGCGTCTTTATTCCTGTCCTGCCCCTAGGTTCTTCAGAACCTGTTTTTCTTTTTTTTTTAGATTCCATATATATGTATTAGCATATGGTATTTGTTTTTCTCTTTCTGACTTACTTCACTCTGCATGATAGACTCTAGGTCCATCCACCTCACTACAAATAACTCAATTTCGTTTCCTTTTTTGGCTGAGTAATATTCCATTGTATGTGCCAAGATATGTGCCATATCTTCTTTATCCATTCCTCTGTTGATGGACACTTAGGTAGCTTCCATGTCCTGGCTATTGTAAATAGAGCTGCAATGAACACTGTGGTACATGACTCTTTTTGAATTATGGTTTTCTCAGGGTATATGCCCAGTAGTGGGATTGCTGGGTCACATGGTACTTCTATTTTTAGTTTTTTAAGGAACCTCCATACTGTTCTCCGGAGTGGCTGTATCGATTTACATTCCCACCAACAGTGCAAGAGGGTTGCCTTTTCTCCACACCCTCTCCAGCATGTATTGTTTGTAGATTTTTTGATGATGGCCATTCTGACCGCTGTGAGGTGATACCTCATTGTAGTTTTGATTTGCATTTCTCTAATGATTAGTGATGTTGAGCATCCTTTCATGTGTTTGTTGGCAATCTGTATGTCTTCTTTGGAGAAATGTCTATTTAGGTCTTCTGCCCATTTTTGGATTGGGGTGTTTGTTTTTTTTGATATTGAGCTGCACTAGCTGTTTGTATATTTTGGAGATTAGTCCTTTGTCAGTTGCTTCGTTTGCAAATATTTTCTCCCATTCTGAGGGTTGTCTTTTCGGCTTGTTAACCTTTCTATTTATTTTCTTTTTTACCTCCATTCCACTTTGGGGCCCCATGTCTTTTTTTCCTCTTCCCTCTTTTCATTTCCCTTCTACTGTTAATCTGATATTACTCATTTTTAATTGAGTGTGAATGCATTTCCAAACCTAAGCTAGAGTTGCCAGAGGGCTATTTGGAAGAGCTGTTCGGTGTGTTCAAAGGTCATTCACTGCCCCTGCTCGCAGCTATGCTGGAAGAAAAAGGGACCTGGACACAGACTGAGAGGGCACAGGTTATTCTGCTCTACAGGGTCCCTGCTTCATCCATCCTTGGCTTCTATACGCTTTTCCCTGTAGTTCAGGCTTCTCTCCTCACATCAACACCTTTAGCTCAGTGGTCCCACTTCCTCCTCGCAAACTGTATAAACACCCAGTGGACTAGCACTTTTGTCTTTTGCCCCAGAATTTTTTTTATTTTGAATCATTTTGAATCCAGAACATGTGGGGCTGGGACTTCTAAAGATAGGTGAGATGCATATGAATGTACTTCTCAGAAACATCTAAGAGGGCGCTAGGCAGTAGGTAAATACGGATCAGCGGGTACACCCTGGCTGGGTGGAGACCATTAGTCATGTGTGGCAAAATTTCCCGACACTTGGCTACTGGGGACTTAGGTATTTTTGTGCATTATGTTAATATGTTAACTTATGTGATTATAATGAAGATTAAACTACCAATGTGAGCACTGTATGGGTACTCAAAAAACAATAAAGAGTGGATAAAAACTCTAAGAACAATGGCATTGACTTGGGAGAACTTCTCACTGTTTTTTACCTCATTGTAATGCATCACAAGAAGTATGTGTAAAACTTCATTAAATAAAATAATCTCTATAAAATGCCTTGTGCATGCCTAGTAGATGGCAGACACGAAAATGCAAATATATAAGTAAACATATTATCCTATTATATATTTATCATATTATATTACAGTTATATCATGTTATAATGCATTATATCACTTCATCATTAATAGGTGCTTTATGAGACTTTCAGTTTCTTATTGTTATAACTTCGTGTTCCCATAGCAGAGTTTTCTATTCATACATGTCCCTAATCAGTGGTTACATTAGTGTGGATTTTTATTAAACCCTATTGAGAATTTTAAGTCATACCTTCACCTAAAATTTATGTTCCAAGTTCCTATAATTCAAAATGTCAGAATAATGTCTGTCGTTGACTCAGAAGGTGTCTCTTTGCCCACCAGTTTTTCTGCTGTTCTGTCTGGATTGATGTTTAAGCATTTGGCTTTCATTTTTATCTCGAGTTCAGCCAGGCTGGAAGAGTAGAATAATAATACCAGCTGGCATAGAGTTGAGCCTGTATCAGCATATTGACGTTCCTGCGTCAGCATATTGATGCTAGTGACACCAAAATGTCTCTCTGTCTCACAGAACTGCCGCACATCGGCATTAAACAGTGTGGTGACAAAAGGGAGTGGATAAGAATCATCCCGTAGAGTGGATGCACGGTTGCCCGTTGGAAGAGAGAATGTTTCACGGTGAGGCGGTGCGTTATCACAATGACATGAAACAAATCAGTAGATCCCAACTATCTATAATAAATGAGCATTTGACTTTCTGCTGGTCATTGATGATTAACTATTGAGAGCAGAACACTTTTGATTCTGAGTGTGATTAAAACAGAAACTCACCATGATGGGGCTTCCCTGGTGGCGCAGTGGTTGAGAGTCCGCCTGCCGATGCAGGGGACGCGGGTTCGTGTCCCGGTCCGGGAAGATCCCACATGCCGCGAAGCGGCTGGGCCCGTGAGCCATGGTCGCTGAGCCTGCGCGTCCGGAGCCTGTGCTCGGCAACGGGAGAGGCCACGACAGTGAGAGGCCCGTGTACCGCAAAAAAAAAAAAAAAGAAACTCACCATGATGAAGGTGTTTGTAAAAAACTGAAACTATTGCTCAACCATAATAGGAAGGTAACTGACTAATTAATCATTTTTTAATTTTATTAACTTTTAATTGAAGGAAAACATATGTACAGAAAAGTGCACCCATCATACTTGTACAGGTCGATAAATTTTCATATATCTATCACATTCATGGAAACTCCACCAGGATCAAAAAATAGTACATATTGACAATAGCCCTTCTGCCTCCTAACACTCATTACCCACAGCTTTCTCTCCAAAGGTAGCCACTAACCTGAATTTTTGCACAGTACATTTGTTTCATTTGTTTTTGAACATAATTCTATGCTACTTTTGAGAGTGGTTTAAAGTGGAGAGTATATTATCAGACATATGTAATAGAAAGGTTATTCTGCAGCAATATGAAGAACAAACTTGAGCCCCAAAGATCAGGAAAAAGATGATTGAAATAGTGCAGGTAAGAGAGGATGAAGGGTCAACAAGGCGGTAGAGTAGGGCTGGAAAAGGGTGGGTGTCCGGTTTGTGTGGAGTGTGAGGGATCCAGACTGACCTACAGTTTTCTAGCTCTGACAACTAGATGGAGGGGTTTCCAGTCACCTGAGAAGATGGAGCAGGTTTTAGGGGACAAGAGGCGAGTTCAGTATTGGACATGTTGAATTTGAAGTGGAATGTGGCAAGGAGGTGTGTAGGATTCAAGATATTAGGATGTTAGAATGCAAAATCTTTGTTGGTTGAATGTGTGTGGGAGAACACGTTAAAGAAATAACTATGTGAGCACGGAGCCTCAGGACTCTGGCTTGGGCAAGTTGACAATCACTGAGCCAGGAGAACTGATGAGTTTTGGACATACTGCGTTTGAGGGATTTGGGAGGAATCCAAATAGAGATAGGATATGGGTAGTTGGGTATATAGATCTGTGCTTGAAACATGGATTATTTTTTGAAGATTAAAATAAGATATTTTAAACCACTCTGGAAAGTATAACGTGCGCCACAGACTGCTGTTGGCTATTATTTTTTGTTGACGCAGTTTAAAAAGGCTCTGAATGTGATATCCAACTAGTCCAGTCCATGATTAATTGCTGGAAGAGAAACATCATTTGTGGTTTTGTGGAGGTAAAAGAAGACATCAGCATTTTGTCACCGATAACAATGGCGTCGTGCCAGTCTTAGAAGCCATTTTAGCCAGTGTTCGTCAGAAATTATTCACCTAAATTTTAACTGTGAGGCAATTTAATTCCGTAAGAAAGGGATACTAATTTATTCTTTAAAATTGGTTACTATTAACTGTGGCACTAGAAAATGCCTGTAGTTGAGCCAGTAAGTTGTTGGAACTGAGGATCCTTCTATAGTCCAGAGTGAAAAACTCTGTTATTAAAAAAAAAAGTTTTTGCTATGTCACAAAAAACTAAGAATAAGACATTGTTGTCACCTTCATTTTCTGATCCTGGTGATTCACCTGGAAACCAGGGAAGCGTCAATAAGAAAGCAGTGTAGTGCTTGAGTTTGAAGTGCTTGGACTAAATAGAACAATCTGAAAAATCTCTGTAAGAACATCACTAGTTGTTTTAGACCGACCTCAAATGTATGTATAGGATATTTCTATATAGGATATATGTGTACATATATATATATATGTATAAAATTCAGTTAAGAGAAAGAAGGAAATCCTGCCATTTGCAACAACAGGAATGGACCTTGAGGGCATTATGCTAAGTGAAATAAGCCAGACAGAGAAGAACAAATACTGCACGGTATCACTTGTATGTGGAATCTTAAAAAAGAAAAGAAAAGAAAAAGAAAGTCAAACTCATAGAAACAGAGAGGAGAAAAGTTGTTGCCAAAAGGCACAAGAAATAGGGAGAGGTTGGTAAAAGAGTACAGACTTTCAGCTATAAGATGAATAAGGTCTGAGGATCTAATGTATAACATAGTGACTATAGCTTAACACTGTATTGTATAATTGAAATTTGCTAAGAGAGTAGAACCTAAATGTTCTCACCAAAAGAAAAGAGATAAATATGTGAGGTGATGTATGTGTTAATTAAGTAGACGGGGCGAATCCTTTGGCAATGTATACATATATCAAATTACCACGATGTATACTTTAAATATCTTATAATTTTATGTGTCAGTTATACATCAATAAAACTAAAGTAAAAGAAATAGCAAAAAAGAAAAGGAAAAAAAGAACAAACTTGGAGAGGAATGATAAACTGAAGAAGAGAAACCACTGATTCATTCCACTAGTCAGAATTCATATTCATAGAGACTATGCTGAGTATAAATATGTCTCTTCTCTCAGGGTCCATATACATTAGTGGAGAGACAAACCTATAAATAATTACCATGCAAAAGTATTAGTTATGTTAACAGAGATACAAGCAACATACAATAGGAGAACAGAAGAAGAGGGCATGTAACACTCCCAGTAAAGAACACGTGACAGATAAAATGGTATGAGATATGGGTAGAGAGATGAGTGGGAATTCAAATAGGCAGGAAAGCTTGGAGAGGCTCCTACCAGACAGATTTATGATAACCTGAGGTCAAAGATGACAGTAATTAATAGTAGTAGATTGAATAAAAAATACCCTCAGCTTCACAATGATTCTCAAGTAAGAGAGAAGGGGAAAAGAGGTAGGAGTGGAAGTGGTGGGGGAAAGAAAGCTATAAAATGTAAAAGGAATGGTAACATCAGAAAACCAACATTTTAAACCCCCAGTGTAATATTCCATTCAGACCCAACTCATGAAGAGGTGCTAAAGCCACTGCATAAAATGATTTTGGAGAATGTGGTATTTGAACAGTGCCAAAGTATCACCCCAGAGTTTACTTATCAATTACAAAGGGAAAAGTGTATCTTTATAAGAGTGATCTGGGGACACTGCCTTAACTGAGTGATCACACTTAGCATCTCACAGAGTTAGACAATGTGATGTCATGTGCCTCCTGATGAGGTGCAATCAGATGTACACAACATCACTTATGGAGTATTTTTGGCTAAAATGTTAAACCTGAACCTATTCAAACCTCTCAACCTAATTTCCACTTTATAGAAAGTACAGGGAAGAGAGGAACAAGTTAAACAATGTTGTGAGAAACAATCAAACAAGTTCAGGACGAAGGGGCATTCTGCAATAAAACTGGCCTGAATTTTTGTAGGTTAATGCCCTATGGGGAAAAATGATGGGACTGTCCTAGATTAAAAGAGATGCTCAAGAGAGGCAGCAACAAAATACAATGTGTGAGCCTTGATTGGATCCCTGTTAAAAAAACAAATAGTTATTAAGCACATTTTGGGGAAAACTGGGAGTAAATTTGAATATAAACTGGATATTTAGTTATATTGTAAAATAGTTAATTTTCTTAGTTGTGATAAGGAAACTGTGGTTATATAGGATAATAGATTTATTCTTTGGAGATGCATGACGTTTAAAATGTCTGTGACACACTTTCAAATGATTCAGCAAAAGAAGGTGTATATATTTGGCAAAACTGTTGAAACGAAATTGAGGGTTTATAGGAGTTCATTGCACTACTCTTTCAAGTTTTCTGTATGATTAAATTTTTCAAAATAAAACTTTTAAGTATTATAAACTAGGAGAGAGCTTAAAATGATATTTGATCCTAACAAAATCATTTTGGTGCCATTTCTGTCTCATTATGTTTATAAATGAACCATAACATCTATCCATACCAGTTATTTCTTGAATTCTATTTGCACAACTTAATTTTCCTTCACAGGCATACTAAATTTTTCTTATACGGTATTATGAGTGCACTGTAGCTTAATGACTATGCATGCGGGCTCTGGAGTAAGTTTTCTGTTTCAGTTTCTAAATTCCATGAACAAGGACTTTATTCTCTTCACTACTGTGTCCCCTGGGCTTAGAACACACCTGGCCCATAGAGAGTGCTCAAATAATACTTAAAATACTTTTAGTTTTGAAAATTTTTCAGACTTACAAAGAAGTTGCAAAAATAATAGAGTTCCATTTACCCTTTCACCAAGAATCCTTAAACGTTAACCTCTTATTAAACCATAGCACAATGATCCAAACCAGGTAAATAGCATTGAAAAATGCATAATCTACATCACATAATACTTTTCAAATGAATGAATCTGTAGAATAGGCAAAATAATAGTTGCTACCTCAAGCACATAAACCTCATTAAGTGTTCACTATCATTTACAATAAATAGCATTGTTCTGATTATTTCTGCCCCTCTAGAGTTTCTACATAGAAGGGGCAGAGGGACAGCAATCTGGCTGGAAGCAGAACTAGGGGACATGAAGATGAATTTACAGAGCAGGCATTGTGTGTGTTTAGCTTTTAGTTTATCTGGCACTGCTATCATGCCTACCCTGTGAAATTGTCTAGGTCCTGGATCACTCGAGCTTTAGACATACTAGGGAGCCACCTCCATCGTGTGCTGCAAGGATTCATTCATTCAAAATTTACTGAGTCCCTACTACAAACCCTGAGCAAACCCATGGGGATTCAATGATCAACCAACTAACCAACCAACCACATAGATAAACAAACAAGCTAACAACCAAACCAAACAAAAAGAAATACGAAAACTCTTCCCTTCGGGGAGTTCAGTCCAGCTGGAGTAAAAGATAAATAGCCAGTGATAAAAATAACTAATAAAGCAAATGTGATCAGAGTCACTTCTCCAAAACCCAACTGAATGTCTCAGGGAACCAGGAGAGAGCTGCTGACAGCAGGTAATACGTTACAGAGAAGCTACCAGCGTTCCGAGGAAGTTGTACTCACATTTCCACCAAAACAAAGTGGCACTGCCTCAGAATGTGGGGCTTCCTGATCTTAGAAGGATTCTGCTTCAAAGATAAGATGGAGTCTTAAACAGTCCTTTTCATGCTTGCCCAGGGCTTCCTGTGTCAAACCTATGACTTGCTTCCTGATTTTACTATCCCAGACTCCTTGTGACCGCCTGCTGTCCCTGGCCTGACATCAGATCTTTCTGGACTTTAGACCAGCGTGAATGTTGACCTGTATTACCATGACATGGTGGTTTTAAATCCTTCTAAGAGCCACCTAATATCTCCTGAGCCCACTCCAGGCTCCAATTCTATGTCCGCTGTGTGACGGAATGTTTAACATGTCACCACAAGGTAATGTCTCTAACAGACATCCTCAGACTTTTTGGTCTTATTGTAGGAGACAGTTCTTTTCTTAACTTTCTGTAGATGGCTCTCTCATGCCATGTATAAATGGAGACTAAACCAGACTCAAGCAAAAACAGGCAATAACATCATTCTCCTTTTGCTGCTATTCAATTCGCCACTGTGATTTCTGGGTGCTGAATTTCCAGTGAGTATAAGAAAGACATATTGCCCCAGTTCTTATATTATATTCAGCTTTAACTAAATGAGGATTGAGGCTCATACCCCTATTAAAATCAAATCCTCATATATTTCAAATGTAGTAAGATAAAACCAAAAAATATACTGATAACTAAGACCAAAACATTATCAGGCAATCAGGATATATGATTCATGCTTTGGGAAATAGAGTAAATCACACTCTGATTATAACGTTTCAAATTGGTAGACTGAAAAATCTGTTTTGAGTGAAATACTTCCTTCTCAAAAACATTGAGTCTATATAACAACTTATTTTCATGATTCTAAACATAGCATTTAAGTTACAGTCATTTAATCATTGAGTCCATGCAATCACTTATACTGAGCATAACTATGGTGAACATGTAAAAATTACTTTTCAATAATGTAAATGAACATGTCATATCTTTTCCCATTAATTTGAATATGTAAAATTTTTGACTGAGTTGATTTACATGGGGTCATGGGGCCAAGAAACAGCTTTAAAATCAATGCAAAATATAAAAGTTACACATGAATAAGTATAAAAAAACTGCAGCCACAAGCTGTTAAACATATAATTAAAATGGATTTATTGCTTTTGGCTTTGATTTTTTTTTTCCTCTCTGTTATTGAATCATTATAGGGATCCCTTGAGTTCAATTATAATTACACACATACACATTATAATGTTTCACATATACATATAGTACATATACAGTCTTTAAAGCTGAAATAATGTAACAATATATATGCAAATTTAAATGTGTAAAGTTCAGGTAATTAAAAATTATGATTCCCTGCAGTTATGAACCACTGCATTGTTTGTTAAATTTATATCACAATACATTTCTGTGGCAAGGTGGATTTATGGTGTAGCTGGTGAATTCTTTAAATTTCATAACTTACATTCCTAAAGTATTAGGCATAGATTTCTATGTTTAATAATTCTATTCTACATTTACAGGCTTTCTTTGTGTCCTAGACAGCCAATCATTTCCTGCACAGGGTCCCCTGCCAAGCAAAGTAGCTCTAGATGACTGCATAAGTTTAAATGGCTATAGCGACATCTCTCGACCCTGTTCCCTTGGCCACAGGTGAGATAAAGGGTGGGTGGGCACCCTACCCAGCTTTCCACAATGAATCGACTTGTCAAAGGCCTGAGTGGTGATTAGAATTGAGAGTTTTGCACAAGAGAAGAGCAGATAACTCATTAGAATAATCATATTCTCTCATTGATTTTGAATGTGAGATTCAGAGAAAGCTGAGCAGTTGGTAGGTGGAACAAAATTATTAAAACCATGAGAATAAAGAAGCTGAAACATGTCAATAGTGGAATACTGCAAGGGGGGGCGTCCATAAAATTTTGTTCCCTGAGGTGGCAGCAAGGTAAGCTAGTTAGTTGTTAAAGCTGGTCCTACCCAACTTTCTAGGTCAGACTCTGTGATGAGTTGAATTGTGTTTCCCCCCCAAAACATATGCTGAAGTCCTAACACCCGGTACCTGCGATTGTGACCTTATTTGGAAAAAGGGTTTTTGCAGATGTAATCAGGTTAAGATGAGGTCATTAGGGTGGGCCCTAATCTAATACGCCTGGTGTCCTCACAGGAAGGGAAGATTGTCTTGTGAAGATGTAGGCAGAGATTGAAATGCTGCAGCTGCAAGCCAAGGAAGGCCAGGAATGGCCAGCAAACAAACAGAAGCTGGGAAGAAGCAAGGAAGGATTCTCCCTTACCGGTTTCAGACACCTAGATTCTGACTTCTAGTCTCCAGAACTATGAGATGATACATTTCTGCTGCTTTAAGCCACTCGGTTTGTGATACTTTGTTCTGGCAGCCCTAGGAAACCAATCGGTCTCTTGGAGTCACCTCGGCCAATTTTCCTGTCCTCTCACAAAGACTGGTTGTCTGACTTCTGAATCCCATCAAACACGGCTCTAAGTTCCTTGCAACTAAAATATGAGTATAAGTTGGAATCAGGAATAGGGCTGTGTGCAACAGAGGCTGATGGGAAACGAAGGACACGTGGAACTGGTTATGGTGAAGAGGGACGGCAACGGCAGTGAGAGTTCCCTCCATATCATGGATGAAGTGCTGGTAGCCTGCAGTCTGTGGTGATGGAAGAATTCATTAAGCCATAACCTGCTATCTCTAGATACTTAGATAATATGTACACCAAAGGCAAGTCTTTGAGGGCTTTTGTAACTCCAAAGACTAGGTCCCAAAGGCCTGTAGAATTGCAGGGTCAGCTGAATTCCTGATTAGTCCATATCTCCATGTAAGAATTTAGGGCGTAAGTGGCAGAGTTTGGAATCCACATAATGAGAACATCTGAGAAATAGAAGAGATTAAATGAGTTGCTCAAGGTCGCATTAATTTTATGTTATGTGCATTTGACCACAATTTAAAAAAATAAATAAAAGCACAGCTTATTATGAGTCAGGCAAAAAAAAAAAAAAAAGTAAAGAAAAACAATTATTTGAAATGCAAAAGGATGTATTGAGGATTATATGTGTGAATATTTAAGGCTGAATTTGGAACAAGATCTGTGCCAAAGACCTCATATTCTCCATTGAATGTGACCTGTTGGACCAATGAAGGACTTGTCTCTATGGAAGTTTTATTACTGTAGTATGCATGTTTTGCTGAAATGTCCTAGTAGGGAATGGAACAAAATTTAGGATAATCTAATCTTTATGATCTTTATAGAATAGCTCAAAAAATGGAGAGTGTCTTACTATATCTAATACTTTGGAAATATTGGGGGAAATGAAATTATAAAAGACGTAAGGAGATAACAATCAAGTACTTTTTTACTTTTTGATACTTTGCCTAAAACGACTCACAGAATTCAGTTCCATAGTGTTTACCTGAAATATGCATCCGTTTACATGAAATATGAGAAAAGAATCTAACTTTTCTAGCCTATGTGCATCCTATGTATCCCTGGTGCCAGTCTGTTCCTTAAATAGAGGATTCAAAACAAAGGTGGAAACCTCAGTGTTGTCACGAACTGTCTTTGTCCCATTCTCTGAATGTCCCATTTGCTTAAATATAATTGAATATTAGACATAAGCTTGATTCCTGAATGAGGAGAAGGGAAGATAAAGGATCCTCTAGTTTTCTTTTGGTAGAATAAAAATCGCACCAACCTGTAACTTTTGCCCCCATAGCAGACAAACCAACTAACAAGCCAACAAACACAAATTCTTATACTAAATGCTCCTGTGCTCGTCTGAGCATCTTCTCACATTATGCAGAGATTAGTCCCACTCTAGAGACAAGGTTTTCATTCTTCACCAAGGAAATGCGCATGACTGGTCAAGGACAGGCAAGAGAGGGAAAAAGGGGAACAGATATTTTTCAAAGGTCAATTCTTGTAATTCTTTCAGTCTCACTGTGATATATAGGGAGTAGGAGTATCTCCATGTTACAGAAGCGAAGGTGTTTACTGAGTCAGGATCGCTCAGCCAGTGACAGGGCTTGCTCTGACTCCAAGCCAGTTGCTTTTTCTAGTACATCACCCAGACTCTCATATTAAGAGAATATTTATTCAGGGACAAAATGATTTTTGTTTAACAATTTCCATAAATATCCTGCTCCCTTCAGATCTTGCAACAGCTAAGACCCCTTTTCTTAGGGTAGTTACACATGCGCACGCATGCGCATGCGCGCACACATACCCCCCCCCCCCCAACAAGTCATAAAAGTGATAACAATCTGCTAATTGGTGATTTCCAACTTTCCTAGGTGCCTTTGATATTCTTAACAAGTCAGCTTATGCCAATGAATGCCTTTTTAGGCATAGCAGCTGGATGATACGTATTTTGAAACGATGATTACCAATCATGATAAGGATCCCATTGAGGCTATCTAAAAGTTGATATTATATGAAGCACTCCCTTTGAATTTGGAAAATCTTAGTAAGCTGATCATAGAAAAAGGACTAGATCATTATTTAATCAACAGATGTAGTGCAAATTTCGCTATTTTAATTTTACCATATCCGCTTTTCCTTTTGCTTATTAATCAAAAACGATTCTGTTTCTTGGCTTGGAGGAGTTGGTGCTAACAAAGTATACTGTAATTGTTTAGAAGTGATTTTCTCCAGCGATCCAGGCAGCTTAAGTAGTTGAGTTTCCTATTACTTTCCGCCCCCTGGGTTTTACATTAGTTCTGCACTGACTTTCTTGTCTCGTGTGTTTGTTGGAGTTAACGATTAGGCAGGAGGGGCTCCAGGGGACTGTTGCTGGCAGGAGCAGGTTGTGCTTAACTACCTTCTACTTACATGAACCTGATGCTGTTGGTTATTAACAGAGTTTGTGGAGTCAATGACTACAATATCTCTTTGCTTAATAGGTGTATACAAAGGGAAAAAACCAGATGTAATAACATTTATCTGCAGGTGTATCCTGCGGTCTTAATCCAAGAAACAGAATTTTGTAGAGTTCTTGACAGCTGTTTTCCTTGTTCTATGTTTTCATTGCACAGGTTGAGCCATGAATATTCAAAACATGGTCTGCCCAACAATGCCACCCATGGGAAAAATCAACAAGAAGAGACGTACGTGGTAGAAAGCAATGGGCAGCAAAGGCAATATTGCAAATGGAGTGGTAGGAATTAAACATAGACAAACCAGAATAATGGTAGAGACAAAATGAAATCTTGTCTTTACAAAATGAAATCTTGATACCAGTGTCGAAGTTATATCAATGAGTGCTTTTGGATACTTGGAGGACCCTGATGACCTCCAATTCATCTACATTGTCTGGACGCTGGAGACGAAACCAAGTTTTGTGACTGTTCAGAGAAAATAGAAAGTGTAAGTTTTTGTATTCTTGTTCTATCATCTTTCTTTTTACTTACCTTTCTTGTCTCTCTTTTTCTTTCTTTTTTCCTTACTTCCTTTTCTCTTCCTTTTCCATCTCCCCCTCTTTTTTCTACTTATCTTCCTCTTCTTTTTTCTGAAGCTATGAGGCCTTCTTTGTGGCTGGGTGGGAAGAGAACCTGGAGAAAATGAAAGCCAGATGGGTCTTCATGATAAAAAGGGAAGGAGAAATTCAGAAGGGAAAATCTAGTTCAGGGGTTGAAGGCTAGAGGAGAGATGGCCAACAGGAGGCAGGGAGAGGGAAGAAGAGGTAGGTTCAGGTGCAGAGGTCTACAGAAGTGTGGAGCTAAATGGCAGACGGGACTTCTGGGGGGAAAGGAACTGCATGGTAAAGATTTGTTGCTATGGGATGTGTGATGTAATCTCCATATCTGTATATCCAGCCAAACTACTGAATTTTGCTTGTGTGTGAGTGTGTGTGTGAGAGAGAGAGAGAGGAGTGTGTGTGTGTGTATCTGTTATGTCATTAGGTATTAAGCATTAGGTAAAAGGAGAGCTGACCCACTAAGACCCAAGGAAGACGGTATGAAAAAGTTATTTAAAAATAGGAATCCCTTCCTTTACTGTCCTCTAAATCAGGGGTCCCCACGCCCTGGGCCGCGGAGCGGTACCGGTCCGCAGCCTGTTAGGAACGGAGCCGTACAGCAGGAGGTGAGCGGCGCGCAAGGGAGAGAAGCTTCACCTGCCGCTGCCCATCGCTCTCCATCACCCGCGTTACCGCCGAACGCCCCCGCCCCCGCGTCCGTGGAAGAAGTGTCTTCCACGAAACTGGTCCCTGGTGCCAAACAGGTAGGGGACCGCTGCTCTAAATTACCTACTGCAGTCAAATGAGACTACTCACTGCTTCCTGAACTTTTTGCCACTTCTTACCTCTGCACTCTTGGTGCTTGTGCTCTCAGCCTTAATATCCTGTCACTTCCGTTCCAGTAGGCTGTCAAAATCCTACTAACCTTAACAAAGTTTAAATAGCTTCTTTCCCTTAAAGCCTTCTCTGACTCCATGGCTGGAAATTATTTTCCTCTTTAATTCCTATCCTTCGTTTGCAGCTCTTTTAACTCCCTCATCATCCATTGCCTTGTATTACAGCCACACGGGTGGGTCATTTCTCTGCTGAGCATGTGAACCCCTCCTACGAAGGGATCCTGTTCTATGCATTCACGTGCCACCTAGACCCTGGATCAGTACACTTAGCAGATGCTCAGTGAACATCTATAAAAGAATACATGCCTGGTTCACCAACTATAGTTTTTTGCCTGCATCTTCTTTTATAATATATGGGTATTTTTTAAAAGCTCTTTTGCGGGTGAAATTTCCTTCCCAGAGTACAACCCTGAAAGGTAACATTGGCAATAACAAATGGCAATAGTCAATATAGTTCTAAAACCGGCAAGATGAAAAAATAATCAAGAAATCCTTTAGACGATACTATTTGTATTTCAATAACTAAATTATAATAGGTGTTCATCCATTTGGGAAATGTATTTACAAAGTAAAATTGTGTGGAACTGAAAGACAGCAAAACTGTCATTCTAAAGATTTTTATGAGAATGGAAGGGGGTTTATGCTGTTATCTATCTTTGTCTTAAATTAAAAGAAGAACTGTAAAATGCAAATTACTCCAGAGTCAGAAAATGTAAGTAAACTGAGGTGATAATTAGAGGTGGTTTTCATATTTCCCTTGTGGAAAGAATGGATGCTTATGGCTGTGCACATTTCTCCGTTTTCATATTGTCCCTGTGCCCTCTGGCAAAAAGTAAGAAGAGAAATTCTGACTTGAGACACTGCTTGGAAGAAATAATAGGATCCCAGAGAAAATGAATGCACGACAGCCATATATATCAACACAGATGAATTCCAAAAACACATTGATTAGTAAAAAAGCAAATCACAGAAGAAAATGGGCGGGATGAGTCCCCGTACACAAAGTTAAAAAGCAGATCAAACAAAACAATATGTTGTTGAGAAATATATTTATAGTGTTAAAACTTAGAAAATAGGGAATGTGAATGCCAAGTTGAAGAAGTGAACCTTATACCTTTTTGAAGGGGTGGAAGGGAAGGTAAATTTAGGAGGGAATAACATGGGGCTTCAAAGATACAGATAATATTTTCTTTCTTAAGCTGGGGGGTGGCTTTGTAAAACTATACTTATATGTTATGTACACTTTTGTGTATATGATATTATTAATGTTTAAATATAAATATATATTGTAACTTCACAGCCCTGTTGCAAAATTGGTGTATATATAGCAGCCTAGTAGAGAGTTGTGTTAAGGGGTTATGCAGGAGTACAACGTCGACATAGCATTTGGCAATATCACTTCTAGTCAAAGTGTTGCGGGCAAAACATTTTCAAATGAAAGTATACTGGAATATTTTATGGAACGAAACAAAGCATTTGCACGAGGTTTCAAAGATAAAATACAAGTCTTGCCAAGAAAGTCATTGTATGCAGTGAGCCATCCACACTACGTGAGATGCTCATTCATTGCCCTCCATAGTATTGGATGGTGCAGGGGACCGATCTAGGAAGTTCCAAGCAGTCAAAGAGAGGTGTGTCCCCTGAGCCAGCAGGGAGAGTAGACTCGTGCCTTGTCTCAGAACACAGCAAAGGGGTATTTATAAATATAACCCTGTAGCATATGGTGGTACACAAGCTGGCTTCCTTTTTGTTATTTTAGAGAACACTGAGCAAATTGCTTTAGAGTTCTTTGCTGAAATAGCTATTATTTTTGGTGCCCCCTAGAGGCTACTGGGCATACAGTAATAAATCAGCCTCTAGTTCTCAAGTGACATACTAGTGACACTTCTGGCAGAGTGAGTGAGGGATTCTGGAGAGTTTATAGGGGCAGATAACACACCTAAGACACAAGAGCCATCAGCAAGGAAAAGGAGACTTTAGGACACAAGAAACAGTCATCCTTAAAATGCAGAAAGACTTTGTTAAAGTCCTTCATCCAAATGTGAATTGAGCTGTCTCTTGCCAAAAAAGGGAACGTCAGTCTTCCTAATGTATGTACATCAAGACAGAGTAAAAGTTGTCTCTCTAGACTAGCAGGGTAAGGATATTCAGAAAGTCTAGATTCAATCATTCTGCAAATATTTATTGAGTGTCCACTGTGCTAACCAACAGAGTTACAATGATGAGTAAAAGCATCATCACCGCCCTTTGGAACATATGTCTAGTAAAGAAAAGGGAAATTAATCGAGTGACATACAAATAAATGTACAATTAAAAACAGCTAAAATGCCGTGGAATGAAGATACATGGTGCTAGAAGAGGAGGTGCTAGAAGATATGGTGGTGGAATGAATCCAGAAGAACTTCTCTGAAGAAGTGACACTTGAAGTGAGATCTGAAGGATAAGCAGAAATTAACTTGCTGAATTGGGGGTGGGGTGCCATGTTTTAGAAGAGACACCGTATATGCAAATGTCCTGAGGCAAAATACAATATCCATGGTACATTCTAGAAAATGAAAGAAGACCAGTGTGACTATAGTGCAAATAATGAGGGGGGTGAGTGAGGTGGGCATGAGAAGGGCCTTGAGGGCTATTTTAAAGATTTAGGTCATTATCCTAAAAGCAATGAGAAACTGTTGAAGCACTGTACACAGGGGAATGATACGATCAGATATATAAGGAGAATATTATGACTTCAGGGTAAAGAATAGATTGTCAGACAGATACAGAAACAGGAAAACCATTTAGGATGAATTGTGAACCAAAGGAGTGGATAATGGTACCTTACCTTATTATGCTAATGGAAACAAAAGTGTTCTGAGAAATATTTGAAAGGTAAAGTCTATAGGGCTTGAAAATGGATTGAATAACAGGGGTGAGAATTATCAGGGGTGACTCTCAGGTTTCTGGCTTGAGGTGATTGTGCCACGACTTGGGGCACCCCTAAGGGAAAGATTATGAATTTGGTTATAGATATGTTGAGTTGGAGATACTAGTAAAACAACCAAATAGAAGTATTGAGAAGGCAGTGGCTACATGCAGGTGCAGTTGAGGGGAGAGCTGTCACTGGAAAAGAAGCAGCTGTCATTTGTATTTTCTGGGAGAAGGAGATGTTTGGTCATTTTGTGGTTGCATGGTGTCTTTGTTTTGATCTCTGTTCAGGCTTGTTTATGGGGTGGTCTTGTTTTTGTCTTGTTTGTAATCACGGAGTCCTCATCTGACGATGATATTATGGGAAGCTGTTTATATAAAACAGGAAAACACCATGGCCTAGCTTGTAGCAATTAAGCCAGCTACCGGCTGACAGGTTTCAGCGCTGTTTTTCTTTCTCACCAGACAAGTTGGGGTCAGATCAGGGTAGGGGTGACAAAATGGTCAAGGATAGATTAAGGATGAAGAATGGGATGGAAGTCAGGAAACACAAATAGAACAGACATAATATGTCTGCCACACTTGTTCGGCTCAGAAAGGCCCATCAATCATTCTAAGAAATTCCTTTATTCATTCTCTGAAAATTCACTTGTCCTTGAATGGGCCACAATACAAGCCCTTTTTTAAAAAATTAATTAATTAATTATTATTATTTTTTTGCCGCATCGGGTCTTTGTCGCCGTGCGTGCGCTTTCTCTAGTTGCGGCGAGCGGGGGCTACTCTTCATTGTGGTGTGCAGGCTTCTTATTGCGGTGGCTTCTCTTGTTGCAGAGCACAGGCTCTAGGCGCGCGGGCTTCAGTAGTTGTGGCACGTGGGCTCAGTAGTTGTGGCACACGGGCTTAGTTGCTCCGCGGCATGTGGGATCTTCCCAGACCAGGGCTTGAACCCGTGTCCCCTGCATTGGCAGGTGGATTCTTAACCACTGTGCCACCAGGGAAGTCCCTACAAGCCCTTTTTCTAATTAGTATATTTCTTTCTCTTCCCTTCCTTCCCCTCCCTCCCTCCCTCCCTTCCTCCCTTCCTTCCTTCCTTCCATAACCTCATTCATTAATTGAAACCATCCACCTAATAACTAACCAGCCAATATTTTATTATGTACCAGGCACTGGGCTAGTGTATTACTTTTCTGTTGCAATGTAACAAATTAGCACAAACATACTGGCCTAAAACAAGACAGTTTGTAGGTCATAGTTCTGTAGGTAACAAGTCCAGGCTGGATTTTGCACTTAGCGTCTCACAATGCTAAAATCAAGGTGTCAGCTAGGTCGATGTCCTGACCGAGGAAGAATCTGCTTTCAAGCTCATTCAGGTTTTGACAGAATCCGGTTCCTTAAGGCTGTGTGACTGAGGTCCCTGATTTCTCCCTGGCTATTGGTCAGGGACCCTCTCAGCTCTTGGAGGTTGCCTGCAATTCTTTTCCACATGGTTCCTCATGGACAATTCACAACATGATTACTGCTGCTTCCTCCAGGTCAGTGGGAATGAGGTTTTCTGACTCCTTCCTCTGCAACCAGCTGGAGAAAACTTTCTGCTTTTAGAGGACTCAGGTCTAACTCGAAATATCTCCCTTTTGCCGTATAACATAACAGAATCACAGCTTCTGCCCACACTCAACAGGACTGGATTATACAAGGGCAATGGTCATTGGCGGTCACCTTGGAATTCTGCCTACCTCAACTAGATAGATAGAGCGATCAGTAATCAACAGTGCCTGCCTACGAGGAGTTCACGATCTCACTTAAAAGTCAGCCATATAAACATAATTTAAATACAGAATGGTACAATACTAGGGCTACAAAATTGTCATGAGGTAGAAAAGAGGAAGGGACAATTAATTTCACGTGCAGCAGAAGGCTTGTGGCGTGTCCAAATCGCTTTATGGAAGAGATGTTTCAGCTGAATGTGGAAGGGTGAGATGGATCCTGAGTTGGAAGAGTATTCCTGATTGACCTTTGCCAGGAAGTGTGTGTGTGTGTGTGTGTGTGTGTGTGTGTGTGTGTGTGTGTGTGTGTGTGATGGGGAGGTGAGACAAGGGAGGTGATGGTCCAGTCTAGACAGATAACGTAAACACGTAAGTGCTAGAACAGGAGCTGGTAAAGCAGACCCAGGGAAGAGCCCTAGTCAAAGAGCTAGTGTTTGTTTGCACTCTCCACAGCAAACAAAGCTCCCAGCGCACTCCTCTCAAAGCGTGGGTGAGGCACTTGGTTTGGATAAGGAGCCATCGTGTGAAGCACATGGTCGTTTTATCTTGCTCTGTCATTTTGTGCTTTTAGCAAATAGAACTTCTCACAACAAAGATCCAGAAAGACAGATGTTTTAATTTTGTTTTTTTTCAGGGGAATGAGATGTTTCTGCATTTGCTACATTAGGACATAGGACAGCACTTTAGTGTTAGACACTTAAGTGATGCATTATTGCCTTATAAAATCACAAGAACAACGTTTAACTAACAATGATTGGGAAGAATTAGCATTAAATGCTTAAGAGCAATTCACTGGAAAGAATCATCAGTAGACAGCTCCGCGCCATGGAGGAAGGAAAATGAAAGAGCAACTGTTTTGAAATGGCTTTTTCTGCAAAAAAAGTATATTGAATTTGGGTGCCTGGAGCACAATTATACCCTGAGAAAACCATAATTCAAAAAGAGCCATGTACCAAAATGTTCATTGCAGCTCTATTTACAATAGCCAGGAGATGGAAACAACCTAAGTGTCCATCAAAGGATGAATGGATAAAGATGTGGCACATATATACAATGGAATATTACTCAGCCATAAAAAGAAACGAAATTGAGCTATTTGTAATGAGGTGGATGGACCTAGAGTCTGTCATACAGAGTGAAGTAAGTCAGAAAGAGAAAGACAAATACCGTATGCTAACACATATATATGGAAGTTAAGAAAAAAAAAAATGTCAAGAAGAACCTATGGATAAGACAGGAATAAAGACACAGACCTACTAGAGAATGGACTTGAGGATATGGGGAGGGAGAAGAGTAAGCTGTGACAAAGTGAGAGAGTGGCATGGACATATATACACTACCAAACGTAAAATAGATAGCTAGTGGGAAGCAGCCGCATAGCACAGGGAGATCAGCTCGGTGCTGTGTGACCACCTAGAGGGGTGGGATAGGGAGGGTGGGAGGGAGACGCAAGAGGGAAGAGATATGGGAACATATGTATATGTATAACTGATTCACTTTGTTATAAAGCAGAAACTAACACACCATTGTAAAGCAATTATACCCCAATAAAGATGTTTAAAAAAAAAAATAGATATGCACTTCTGAGGTTGTGTGTAAGACCTTGACTTGGGTTTCAGTAGGCAGGTTTGTAGCTACATTAAACAGTTGGTTTTTGCACTTAGAATATGCTTTCTTGATGAAATATAAAACTAAAACAATAATGGAAGAACTGAAAGTTTTAAGAAAATGCTCTGAAGATAATAATTCATTGCCAATGTGGAAAAAAGGAGCATTGCATCCTGATTCGTCATATGAAACATTAGGAAAGAGAAAATAATCTTTACAAAATACACTTCTATCTAGACTTTAGTTTCCAAAGCTAGTAATTAAACTAAGTTTATCTGGCTTACTGCGGAAAAATTAAAGTAAATTTTTAAAACCTTCTTCCTTAAAGTGGAATGTAGATGTTCTGAGGCTAAAACCCTTTTGAAAAATGCAAACACTTAAATTTGCTGAAGGAATTAATAATTATCTACACTGATTTCACTCCCAATCCTTTATCTATTTCTGCTCTCATAGTAATGGTATTACCATTCTTGTAGCTTTTCAAGCTAGGATACTTTCAGTCATCCTCCATTTCCTCCTCTCTCACACCTTCAGACTTAGTCACTAGATCCTGTTGATTCTACCTGGGAAATGTTTCTCAAATTTCTGCTCTTTTGTTCCACTACCATTCCTTTTGTTTGTGTCTCAATTCTCTCTTGGACTATAGTAATTGCTTACTTAGTCTTTCACAGATCCCTTCAACAAATATTTACAGAGCACTCATGGCTATGTGCTACCTATGTTATTAAAACCACCACAATTTGATCTCCTGTCCAGTCATAGCTGAGCTCCAGATCCTATATACAGCCATTTATTTAATATCTCAATTTGGCTGTCTCATTAGTACTTTACACTTTACTTATCCAAAGCTGAAATTAGAATTCACCTTTCCTGAAGCCCCAGCCTCCCAACTGGTTTCTCCGTAATGTCTAGCCTTTCAGTAAATAGAATGTCAGCATTACTAGTAGCTCCAATGAAAAACCTCAGAATCATCTCTGAGCCGCCCCCTGTCCACTCCCCCTTATGCAATCTATCAGCAAGTCCTATTGATTTGGCTTCCAGCATCCATCTGGAATGCAGTCACTTTCTCCAGCTGAAGCAAACCACTTGGTTCAAATCCAAGTACCATCACTTACTAGCTATGAGACTCTGGGTAATTAATGTCTGCAAGTTTTGGTTTCAAATGTAAAACCATACTTTCTGAAGAAAAAATAGGTATCATTTCAAAAAAATTCTAAAAGTGTGGCTTTACCTGTCAAGAACCAAAGTCTGACTGAGTGAGGAAAAAATGAGTGCTGATTTGGTCTCTTTATCTCCCCCAACCGATTCATATTGTTAGAGGAAAGAAAAGGGAGTTACTAGATTCTCAGTGGGAGCAGTAACAAGGCTTAGGGGGGTGTTTGGGCTTCTCACAATGATGGGGAGACTACTGCATTTATTTGGTGGTTGCAGTGATAGAACTGTCTTGCTTCCACATGACTTTTAAATATTCCACTACATTCAGAAATCGGATTAGCCTTGATGTGTAGCATGACTTCAAGATAGAAAGTGTGTTATTTTGAGATATTTGATATTATAGAGAAGTATTTTGACCCAACATTGAAAAAGAAAACCTAGCTCATTTATGAAAACCATACTTCCCTATTTTCCTCCCTCCAAAAATCTGCAGTTCGTCTTGGTGTATTATCTTTGCTTTTTTTTCTTATTGTATGTATATTTATAAATCAGGAGTATTCTTACTTATTCTAACATTATTTTAAATTCTAGTATCCACTAACATCTCTGCTCTTTCAAATTCTTCTTGAAAGGGATGGCTTCTGATTTTACTTCTCTTGTATTCAAACAAGATATTTAAGAGACACAAGCATCTGACTACTTCTTTCTGTTGTCTATTGTAGTCAGGTCTGAGTATTTACATGTTAAAATATACAGTGTTGTATTATTAAGTACTTTCTTTTTGTATCTCAACATTACAGTTAGGGCATTTCAGGTTAGTTTGGTTAATTATGTGTGTGGGTAGATTCTATTATCTATGATATTTAAGTTTGGATTATTAAAGGGATTATTTAAAAATATCTGCTCAATAAAAATGAGTGCTGGGTCTGGTGGGGTTGAAAACCACTGATTTAGATGCAAATGTGTCCCTGAGAAAAGGCCATAGAAGAGCCAAAGGGGCTGACAGACAGAAAGGGCCCCATAGTACAGTTGAGTAAGATACAGATCGTGTGGACATGACAGCTGAGGTCATAAAAGGGCAGCAGGAGACCCAGCAGAAATCAAGACCTACACTTCGTCCAGGAGAGACTAACTATACATTGTCAGGAAAGGCTGTGGAAACAGGATGCTCCCCACAGACCACATCTCCTGCAGCCAGTGTGAAGATACTACATAAACTCCCGCAGCTCAGGCCACCCTAGAGAGAGGCAAAGAGAAAGGGAAGGGGAGAAGGACCAACTTCACTGTTTACCGTAAAGAGACAGAGGGTAACTGAGCAGTGACTGAGTTAAGTTGGATGCTTTCATTTTCCTCTATCTCAGGAAATGGAATCTTTAAGGCGAAATTTCTTTCTATTATTAAAAAATGAAAAAAGGTACTTCTTTTCACACTGAGTTTGTGTGACTGTAAATTATTTCCTCCACTGCTTCCATCCTCTTCCAAGTCTCCATCATCTCTTGCTTGGAAAACTACACTGAGTGAGCTTTTAACATCCATCAGTCATATCATTTCCTTACTGTAAAATTTCCCCGATGGCTCCTTTGCACCGCTGTCATGGCTCTGAATGATCTGCCCCAACCGCTGTCCCTAACATCCCATTTCTCCCTTGAGCCTGCCAACGTCTTTCCCACTCCAGACCTTTGCACATGTTGTTGTGCATAGAAAGCTCTTCTCCAGGATGCTTGGCATGGCTGGTTCCTTCTAATCCTTCAGGGCTCAGCCCCTTGGTCTCTGCAGAGCAACAGTCTGTTCTGACTGCCCAGTGGAAATGACTGCCTCCTTCTCTCCATCCCTGTCATCTATGCTTTGAACATCACTCTCCTTATTTACCCTGATAGCACTTGCAATGGTCCCAGCAGGCATCCTGGTTGATGGCTGCTGCATCCTTCTGACTGCAAGGGCCCCAAACCTTGGCATCATCCCTGGCTCTGCCTTCCTCTAACACCCCATGTTCAATCCAGCAGGAAACACTGATGGCTCTGTCTTGAAAATGGACGGAATCTGACCACTTCCTAGTGTCTCCTGTGCCTCCTGTCTTGGTCTGAGCCATATTGTCTCTCTTGGTTATGGAACACCACTTAACTGGTTTTCCTGCTTCTATGTTGACCCTCCTACAGTCTATTCTCAACAAAACAGTTAAAATGACCCTTTAAAAACTGTTAAACCCCCCAAGTGCCTCCCCATTTCTTTCACAGTAAATGTCGTACAGTAGCCCACAGGCCCAACTATTTAACCCTGCTTACATTTAAACCCTTGAGGGCGAAAATTATAGTCTCTAGTGTTCACTAAATTATCCCAAGTACCTAGAAGTACCTGGTAACATAGTAGGGGCTCAATAAATATCCTTGAAGTCCTTGAAGTAAATGGATGAATCTTGTTTCCTTTTTCATCGTTTATCTTTCCACCGTTGGAAGGTAAGCTACACTTATTGGTCTTGTTTAATGCAGTATCCAAAGCACTCAGAAGAGCACCTGGTATATATTAAGTGCTTAACAAGTTCTTGTTAAAGAAATAAGTGAATATCTACTATGAAAAGACTATTGTATCTGCTTACACAATACTGACTTAATGAATACATTGTGCATACAGGTAGCATAGCTTCCATCCATCACTTTTAGGCGGCTATCAGTGGTGGATGAAGAGTATCATACAATAAAGCAAAGAATGAACTGTTCATATAAATAGAACTTTATGGGAAGCAGTATGTAGGATTATGGTTGCCCCAAAGTTACAATCATGTAGTGAGCTGGAATACATTCAGTAAATATCGCCATTCTTTCTGCAGTTTGCCCTGTCTATACAGACTCTTCTGCTTTACTTCCTCTAGAAAAAGAAAGCTACTGCTTTGCTGGTTATTAGCAAAACTGCTTACCCTGGGGGTCTTTTTTTTTGTTTGTCTACAAAAATGAAAACAGAAAGTCATTTCAGTGTATAAGAGCACTTTGTATCCTTGAAGGAGAGGTTTACGCTGCCAATGACTTACACAATCTAGTTTGTTTTTCATCTGTACTGAAGGGCATTCATATCCATATACTCCTGTGTGCAAATGTAGGGGATCCGAAACTATTCTCTGTGATTGTTTGGATTGTTAATCTCTCCAGGGTTTCCTCAGCATTCTCAAAGGCAGTTTCTGGCACCAAAGGGAAAGTGGAGAGGTTGAGATGCAATTTCATCTCCCAACTGAACTTGATTAAATGGGGACTATTCTAATCAAAAGTTTGAATCCTAGGGGAGTGCAACGTTGTTAATGTGTTTGAGAATATTTGAGAAGAACAGGGAGGAAGAGTACTGAAGTTAAGGCAGAGAAGGAATCAGGCAAGAACGTAATTGTGGTACAGCTTACTAAGGCATAAAATTAGGTGAAGAAATTGCTTCGCAGATAGCGTCAACCTCATCGCAAGACTGGCAAAGGAAGTGGAAGAAAGCTCTTTGAAAACGTTATTTTTATTATTTTAATAATTTGTGTCGGAATAATAGTAGCTGCAACCTATTAGCCAGAAACAATTGCCCGCTGGTGTCATTGTGGAGTAACTGTAGTGAGCTGAATGCAAACATGTTTTTCCTTTTACCTGGAGAGCATTCAATTTTAGAAACTTTCTATTCATTTTCACCTGAACATGAGGTCTGCCCTTGTAGATAAGGAAGCATGTTTATCGCGTGTGATTTAAGAGCTATGATTAGGTTCACGCCAAGTTCCACAACTATAATAGGAAGAGCACACCTGAGGCAGACCGTTAACACAACCAAAGTTACCTATCATTAAAAAAAGAATATTTGGGTATATCCCTGAATTATCTACGTAATTGCTTGATTCTATGAATTGCTTTCCTTGTGTTTACCTCAAGGAAATTATGGCATTCCATTAGTTATTTTACTGAAAGCAGAAACAGATCTTCTGGGATAATGTTCTTTGAAAAAAGTTAAAAGTGCACTTATTTATGGAAACATACATTTTGTTAGCAACATAGCTGTTATATTTGTTTGCTATAATATCTTCTCCTGAAATTCTCCTAAATAATTTAACAATGATATTATAATCATGTTAAGGTTGTCATTGTCTTTCCCCTGTTTATCTGGAAAGTCACAGACTAGGTTCCAAAACGATGCAGGATGTAGCGATTTCTCAGCTTTGCCTGTAAAGCCAGAGAGAGAGGGAAAATAATTTAATTGTTCTATTGCAATTCTGTGTCTCTTCCTGCCTCTTGACTCAAAGGATCTCAAGAGAGGAGAGCGGAAATTATGGGCTCTGTGTTGATGTTCATTGGATTTCTTAAATGGCGATTTGAATGTATTTGAAGGATGTAAGTGGTTTCTAATTGTCACTGCTTTCACCTAGTTTTCCTTGGTTAAGTTTCCTCACCTTTAAAATGGGATATTATTCAGCTGGCCTTCTGTATCCCAGGTTCTGCATCCACAGATTCAACCAAGGACAGAAAACATTTGAAAAAAAATTCCGGAAAGTTCCAAAAAGCAAAACTTGAATTTTCTGTGTGCCAGCAACTATTTACCTAGCATTTACATTGTATTAGGTTTTATAAGTAATCTAGAGCGATTTAAAGGTATATGGGAAGATGTGCATAGGTTATATGCAACTACTACATCATTTTATATAAAGGACTTGAGCATCCCAGGATTTGGGAGAGGGATCTTAAAACCAGTCCCTTTCCCCCCAGCCATAAAAAAGGGAGGACTGTACTTCTCTTATCTCCTTAGAGTGTTGTTCTGAGGAGCAAATGAGATAATGGCTAGGAAAGTTCTTTCCACTATACAAATTGCTGCTAGTACTCAGGTTATACATTTGGGTAGCTAATGAGGTATTTATCCATCGGCTATCAAGTGATTTTATAGAAAACAAGAAACTTTTCAAATAAAGTAATACAAAAAGGTATAATAGATTTTTACTTTGCTAAAGCAAAGGCATATTTAAAAAAATAAGTAACACCATTAACTAGATGCATTCAGGAAATAATGGTTGGATTTTATTGGATTTGTTCTATCACAGTTTCCTGCTTTGGAGAGTGATGTGATGCCATTAATAGGATTTTAAACTTTAAGTGAGAAAAAGAGAAATAGAATCAAGTAAGCTTTAAGGAAACTGATTTATCTTACCTAACACCTTTCTTACTAATATAGTCTCATACAGTTTCAGGAAGGACACGGTGGTTGTTTATAGAGTTGAAAAGAGGAAAGGAAGCAGAGGAGGGACGTTTTCTTAGAAGAATCCAACCTGCCTAGAACAATAAAAATAACTTCCTTTGGGCAAGCGTTAGCATCCTTGAAAGAAATCTGGATCTTAACTAATGGCTGTGAAGGGGACAGTCTGACAAATGAAATAAATCAGCACAGTGATTTATTTATTTATTTGTTTGTTTGTTTATTACAGAGACAAATACTGCATAGATCCATAAAGAGGCCAGGTGGGAAGGCTGGATGCTACGAAGACTGGGATGTTGGGTGTGGGAAACTAGGACTGGCAGGGTACCCAGGAGGGACATGTTGACCTGAGTCAGGGAATCAAACTGCATTGTGTCCACCTTCAATACGCTGCCACTCTAAACCTGGGTCAAGCAAGTCCAGGAATTGTGGAGGGGTAGTTACTCCTATTTTTTACTCCATTCATTATCTGAAGAAGAGAAACTGTTGTTAAAGATTTGTTTCTCAGAAAAATGCAAAATTTAGATGTTTGAAGAATAAAGTTAAAATCTGCACATAATCAAGAGCTTTTTAGCTTGTGAAATACAGGTAAGTAGAGGTCTTATTGTCCACAATGGGGCGGGGAGAGGGGGTGAATCTCGCACATCTAGGAGCTCAGCGTGTGTTAGTAGGATGAATTTTACGAGGTGACCCATAAACTCCTCTTATGATCTAAGTGCTGCATGGTTGTGGGCTGGACTTATCTGGTACTGGAAGAAACGAAGTGTGCATCGAATACAGAGCCTGATAGACAGTAGGCGCCTCATGGGTAATTGATGAATGGATGCTGGTTGAATAAAGTTGTAGAGTTGAACACACCGAGTCTGTACGTGCGGAAGGACCAGAATAAAACTTAAGCACCAGTTACAACGTCTTGTGTCGAGATTAAAAGCAGTGTAGGGCCAACATCCCCTGCCGGCGAGGGACCAGCCAACTCCTGCCAAGTCTTGCCTAGGTGAGTCTGCCCAGCAGTGGGCAGGTGTTATCCTTGCAGACAGACTGGCCAGATTTCTGTCCACTCTCAGACTGAGAAAGCTGAGGATTTGGATGTCTCGGATCAGCGCCAGCGACGATCTCCTCGGATCCTGTCCTCGCTCCGCCTTTGCCTTTCTCCCGAATCTCTCCTGGCTCTAGGCTGAAGAGATTCCCACCCCCAGTTGCCTGCTCCGAGCCCCGCGGAGCCGCGGACTCCTCCCCTGGAAACTCTTCGGGGGCTGGGGAAGGCTTTGGCGCATGCTCCGTACCTAGGGCAGGTTTTCGCTCCGGGTAGCAGGGCTCCTGTCACACCGGCTGGCGGGTTGTGGCGGCGCCAGCCAGTGTGTGCGAGTGTGTCTGCGTGCCCGCGCCTGGGCGGACCGACCCGGAGCAGCCGTGCGCCTCGCCCGGGGAGGCGGCTTCGCACCGGCGCCTAGTCCGCAGCCGCTGGGGGGCGGGGCGGGGCGGGGCGGGACGGGGGCGGGGAGCTTCTCTGCTAACTTGCGGCGGACGCCGTCCGTCCTCGCGGCTCCGGCGCCTCGCGACCTGAGGGCAGAGGCGCCGGGCGCGCGTGCGGGGCACAGGGCCCGCGGGCGGCCGGGCCGCGCCTTTGCCCTTGGCCGGAGCCCTGGAGAGCCTCATGCAGCCCCCGAGCTCGCGGCCGCGGCTGCCCGGCTGCCCGGCTGCCCCGGGGCAGGTCCAGGACCCGAGCCGCGCTCCCCAGCGACTGAGCGCCGGCGGCGGGGTGCCCCGCGCCGCCTGAGAGCGCGCACCGCGCCCGGGCGGGAGCAGGGAGCCGGCGGAGCCGGCGGAGCCGGGCGCCCCCGGGAGCGCAGGGCGCCCCGCGCCGCAGCCGCCACCGCGCGCGCCGGCGCCCGCCTCCCCGCTAGACTCGCAGGCCCGGCTCTGTCAGCCCCGGAGCGCCGGTGTGCCGCGGGGCCGCCAGCCAGCCGCACGCCTCAGCGTCAGGGGCATGGAGGAGCGGCGGGCTCGGAGCCGCGCCCCGGAGCCCCCGAAACTTCCGAGCGGGAGCCCGACAGCGTCGCTGCCGCCGCCGCTTAGCCTGCCGGCCTGAGAGCGGGACCATGGATGAAAGGTTCAACAAGTGGCTGCTGACGCCGGTGCTCACTCTTCTCTTCGTGGTCATCATGTACCAGTACGTGTCCCCCTCCTGCACCAGCTCCTGCGCCAACTTCGGGGAGCAGCCCCGCGCCGGGGAGGCCGGCCAGCCTGCCGCCCCGGGTCCCGCCCGCCCGGCACAGGCGCCGCTCGAGGACTGGGAGCGACGGCCCCAGCTGCCCCCGCCACCCCGGGGGCCGCCCGAGGGGCCTCGGGGGGCCGCGGCGCCGGAGGACGAGGACGAGGAGCTGGGGGACCCGGAGGAGGACGAGGCAGAGGAGGAGGAAGAAGAGCCGGACCCCGAGGCCCCGGAGAACGGGTCGCTGCCCCGGTTCGTGACGCGCTTCAACTTCACCCTGAAGGACCTGACCCGCTTCGTGGATTTCAACATCAAGGGGCGCGACGTGATCGTGTTCCTGCACATCCAGAAGACCGGGGGCACCACGTTCGGGCGGCACCTGGTGAAGAACATCCGGCTGGAGCAGCCGTGCAGCTGCAAAGCCGGCCAGAAGAAGTGCACCTGCCACCGGCCCGGCAAGAAGGAGACGTGGCTCTTCTCCCGCTTCTCCACCGGCTGGAGCTGCGGGCTGCACGCCGACTGGACGGAGCTCACCAACTGTGTGCCGGCCATCATGGAGAAGAAAGACTGTCCCCGCAACCACAGCCATACCAGGTACTGTCCCCTGCCGCGTCTCGCTTCCTGCCAACTGCCACCCCCCTCCCAGCTCCCCCAAGTCCCGACCCCGGCGGCCCCGCGCTCACTGGGCGGCGTGCTGCTGGTTCCCCAGCTTCTTCCAGCGGTTCGGCCAGAGGCTCTAGGAGAGCGATAAGGAACCTTTGGATGGTGCCCTGGCCTTGAACTCGCTCCCCCCTCCCCCTCCGTCGATTCCCGCCCCCCCCCAAAGGTGATGGGAACCATCGTCGTGTGTGTGTCCTTCCTTTTGCCTAGCACGGTGTGGCCTCCCTCCCAGCCGATGCTCGGAGGACCGCGCAATGGCCAGGAGGCCTGGGTTAGACTAGCGAGGTCGAATCCTGTACTAAGTGCTGTGAGTGGAAACTCAAACCCGGTAAAAGGCAGGGGGAGCTGGAGGTAGAGAGGCAGGGCAGGAGTTTTCCAGGCATGGGGAAGCCAGAGACGAGTCTAGTGGCTCTTGGGTGGCTGCTCTCCAGCTCAGGAAACAGTCCTCTTGATGCCACTTTGAAGACACACGTTCAAATTCCTGCTCTACCTCTATAACCCTAATTCTGGAGATGGGCTTTGTTGCTGAGCAATGCCAGGGTTTGGACTCATGCTGTTCTCAGCAAGATGTCCACTCTCCCCCAGGCCGATCCATCAACACATTCTGAAAGTATGTGTTAAAATGCCTACTGTGTGCCTGGAAGTGTGGTAAATGCTAGGTGGATTCAAAGATTTAATAAGTAAAATCCCCTCCTTTCAGGATAGACTAGCTTCCTCTCCCCCCCCATCCACACCCGCTTTTAAATAGTAATGCTGCTGAGAATTAGGAAAGTTTGAAATCTTAATAGCCAACGAAACTGCATACCTTATTAACATCCTCTGAGAGACGCATGGGCTTAAGAATTTTGGTTGAATGTTCTTTCTGCCCATTGCAATTTGAAGATTAATCTGACATGCTTGCTCAAAGGACTAAAATATTAAAAGCTTGGAATACTAGTTTATTGAGGTTTTTGTCTCAAAGGTTTCAAACAGTTTGGTGCAAGGAAATAGGACTTTAAAAACTTAAGCTCAGTCTGTTGATATCAGATAGCTTTTGCACCTGACATTATGGAAAAGCTTCATTTACTGGAAGCTACCCAGATTCTGGAATTCACCACCACTGAAGCATCTAATTCTGCTTCATTTCTCCAAGAATGAGCAAAATTTCATTATGGGATTTTTTTACTCTGGCAGCTTTTCAAATACTTTCTCTCCTCCTTTCCCTGTTGAAAGGAAATTGCTGAGAATAAGAAACAGGTTGGACTTGGAATGAAAGCATTAGGCTCCTTCCTTAGGTTTTAAGGACTTTTTACTTTTAAAGATTTCTAATTGTGTAGTGTTTTAGATCCTGCCCTTCTATTTTAGTTTAAGACAATTTTTCAATTGATAATTACTTACAAACTTTCTACCAAAAGACATTATTATTTCATGAGAGAGAGTCTCTGCTACATTTCACCCCAAATTGTACTTTTTGTATTTACACCTTTATGTACTAATTCCTGAATGACCCCAAAGAGTTTACTAGTCTGATTCCCAGCTTCCATTTCACTTAAACTAGAGACTGATTATCACATAGAAACATCTAGTGATTCTTCAGTAGGGATTGGCATTACTTTCTATCAATGTATATAAAACTGTTAGTGAATAGATGAAGATTTTAGAGGAATTAGAGATTATGGAATCTAAAAATAATTGGATTTTTGCTTAGTGATGAAATGCTGCTGCTGCTACAGACCCTGCACAGATTACAGCAGTGAGGTCTTACTTCTATAGGAAATACTTAGTATCTCTCTGCTGTGTGATGTAGGAAAATGCCACCTTGGCTATTTGAACATATGGTTTATATTGCACAGTCAAGTGCTTTTCTTTGTTTAGTGATGGACTCATTTCTCTCAGAATCAGAAGTTATCAGATTATCACCTGCACTGGTTTGCTTTTTAAAAAATTTTTAAAATTTTGTGGTAGTATTTTTTTTGGGACAATTTTTTATAATCCTTCCGCCTGTTGGTCCTCACCCTCTCTTTCTTTCCTGGTATTCTCAATTACTTTTCTTCTCTGGATACTTTAGGAAGGAATGAATAGCTGTGGTTTATGCGAAGTGCCCTGCATCAAAAGCAATAGGGAAAAAGTTGAAGAGATGTTCAGCTGCACCTTCCTCACAGAGAAGATTGAATTAGTTGTCTGTCATGAGAATGTCTGTGTACAGCATTCTACAGTCAACTAGATTAGCTTGGATAATGGAGGGTCCATTTCCACAATGCAAAATGACAGATAATCTGTTGCTATGTAATGGGAACAAGATTCTACTTCAAATAGGGCTGACTCTGAGCAAAATCAAGAAGTAGATCATGTTGACTTTGGTGCCCTAGTCTCTTTGCTTTTGGTTCTCCCAATGTCCCCTCCTTCCCCACTTCTCACAGGGATCAGTGTCCTTGTGGGTCATGTTATATGTAAGTGCAAGGATTATCGAGTCAGATGGACGTGGCTCTTGTGCTTACTAGCTGTGTAAGTTAGTAAGTTGCCCTTTCTGAGCCTCAGATTCTTCATCTTTAAATATGGATAATATTGGTACTTTCCTCTTAGAGGTGTTATGAGAATTAAATGAGCAAATGCATGTAAAATACTTGGTATAGTATCTGTGCATAGTATAATATGCTGGTACACAGCACTCAATACTTACTATGCAGGTGTATAGTAATACTTAAATATTAGTTGCTAATTGTAATAGCAGTATTTCCCCTAATCAAGGCCTTCTTCCACGAAAGGATGTGAGGTCAATTCCTTAGAGCAGCTCAGTGTAAATGGGTCACCTTAATTCGTAGAGATGCCATTTTATGATTATTTGTATGGAGACAGAATTCTAACTTCAAAACATTAAGCAATAAATTGAAAATTATGGATGGTCATTTGGGCATCAGTCATTGCAGAGGACAGGATGGGAAACAGGGGTGGGAGGACACAGTATAACTGGGTCCACATTCTGTTGGTGACAAGAAAAACTGGTTGGAATGGTGAGAGAGGAGTTGGGAACATCTAGGACCAAAGGCAGAAGCAGGGAGCCAACTCTGGAAGGAGGTTTGTGGTAGAGCGGAAGGAACTGTCATAGGGGTTATAAGGGGCCGGGAAGGGGCAAGGCTCTGGGGCTGGTAGTTTGGATCCAGTACAGAGGGCATTTCTGACCACAGAAACTGGTTAGAGTAAGATAGGAAGCTAAGAGGAAGACGGCTTATCTGAATGACCTCTTTTATCATATTAGTGATGATTTCTTCCCATTCCTTTTCTTTCTTTTCTCTTTTATTTATTTGGTAGGATATTCTTTCTCCTTATCTTTATCCTTCCTTCATTATTGCAGTATGTTTCCCCTTTTTGTCTGCATACCCAGGTCTTTGGAAGACTCTTCTTTACCATTGTTGAGTGTGGGTAAAATCGTAGCATTTTATGGCTAAAAAAGACTGAAGAGATAATCTAGTTCCATAATTTATATGGCAAATGGGTTATCTAATACTAAGGAGGTGTAATATGTCTAAAGTTTCCCCAGGGGACCCGTGTCTTCATTTTGATAATTTATATTCAATGTTTTGCCTACTGTTTCTTCTGTTCACAATGACAACTATAGTGGAGAGTGTTTTAAGCACCTACTGTGTGCACCTACTGTGTGATAGGTCTAGGAATACAGTTTTGAACAAATAGTGTCAGCCCTGTGAGCTTGGGCCATTAGGCAAGATGGACCTTGCTCTTCTTCAATAAGTGGGTATCGCTCTCATTCTTAAAATGATGGAAAGAGATTCCATCCATACCTTTTGTAGGGTAGGATGGCAATTGTTTCCTTTTATGACCGCATTCTGTTGGTCCTGTTAGAGTGCTTGGAACCTTATGACCATTGTATTAGATAGGACCCTCTGTGTTGCAGACGATACAAACCTGACTCAGGCTCAATTCAGGCAGAGGGGAATTATTGACTTAATAACCAGAACACAGGAAAGATAGGGGTAGAGTTGGTTTTAAGAATGGTTGAAACTGGAGATTTGGGGACTTTCTCCCCACACCCCTTTTCATATTGAACTCATTGTATCAAATTGGCTTATTCCATGAAATGAGTAAATGGCTATCAAATCTAATAGCTCCACCAGCTAAGAGGAAAGCAGGCCTTCTCTGAGTTCCAATTTAAAACCTTGGGGAATGACTCAGATTAGCCCAGCTTGGAACTTGTGACTATTTTTTCAACCAATCAGTGTGGCCAGGGAAATGAGGGTCTCTGACACACTTTGTATCACAGAACCATCCCATCAGTAGTGTGTATGTGTGTGTGTGTGTGTGTGTGTATCACAAGAAGGAGAGCTAGCATACAGCTTCTGGAAGACCACTGGGTTCTGCATAGTCCTTGTAATTGTGTCGATTATAGTTGTAAATAAGCCTTCAGATCTCTTTTAAAAAACTTTTAAGAAAAATTTTGAGTCAAGCTACTACTCCAGTTTATTCGCAGTATCTGGAAATCATGTCGTAGGAGGAATAATTGAAGGAGCTGGTAATATTTAATAATGGAGATGGGAAAAATAGGAGAGACATAAAAATTGCTTTCAAATACTCAAAGAAGGAAGATGTGGAAGGTGCAGGAGATTTGTTCTGTATTTCTCCAAAGGATAGAATTAGGATAAGTAGGATAGAAGTGATGGGATAAGGATTTCAACTCAGAGTAAGAAAGAATTTCTTAAAATTTATAACTGTCTACAATGAGAATGAACTCTTTTGTGAAGTGGCGTGCTCCCCAGCAGTAAACATCTTAGATGTAGCTAATTAACCAATGATGCTGTAGAAGGAATTTCTTCCTGGGGAAGGGCTTAGCCTGTGTGGCCTTTTATTTTAAGGTTCTGTGTTCTAATCTAAGCTGAGTTCACAGTATCTTTCTTCTCCTCTTTCTTGCCCTGTACAGAGAAAACAAAACAGCCTCCACCACACACACACGAAAGGATTATAAAAATGAACTAGTTAATTATCAGAGATTTGTCAGCATTTCTACCAAGGAAACTTTTAGTATAGCACAGTCTGATGGTATAGACCATTTTACACGTTCAAGGCCAAAAGCAATAAATAGGTCCTGTATACTAAAACGTCTCCTTCTTCATAATAAGTATAAAAAGGTAAGGTGAGAAAATATAACACAACTTGCCACAAAAAAGCCATAACCACTTTGGAACACCATCTGGTTATTGCTTTTCCTTTAGACAGCAGGCTAAAATATATAAGGAGGCTGCAGAGCTCTGTTTCAAGGCTATCTAGAATATTATGGCCCATACTGCTTTCTAAGGGATAATCTTTTTGATGTCTCTTCTAATTAGAAATGTGGAACTGCAAAGAAGGTTAATTTTCACCATCAGGTTTGTGTGCAGTATAAAACCAAGGAGATAAGAGATTATTCTGTCTATATGCCAAATCCACTTATATGTTCAGTACAGGGTCTCTTAAAGTATTGCTTCTGGTTCAAACCACTGATATTTGCTATAAATCAGAAGGAGGTTGAACTAAACCCATAATTTTTTTTTTTTTTGAGTTGTGAAGATAAAACTGGAAGTGGTAGATGGTAAGAGATGATTTATTTTTCTGCATTTTTCTTGCTGGTTACCTTGGGATTTTTGAAAGGGTTGACTTCAGAGAAATAGAAATGTTCATGTAATAATTGGAAGGCAGGTAAATTTAGCCACTAGCGATATGGATTTGCTTAATCTTAGACTCTTATTGTTCCCCAAAGCTAATTATTATCGTCTCATTTTGACTAAGGACAATCAGAAGCTTATGCCATTTGAAAGTTATTTATGCTTGATAATGAATTAAACAGGTTTAATTGAGACTGGCAAATCCTAATGTGATTTTAAGAGTCATGAACTAAATTATTAGGCCAAGAAATAGGTTTAGTATGAAAACAAGTAAATGCGGAACCCAAATTAATATCTTGTAGTAATCAATTATCTTGTTTTTGAGTTTGTTAAATTATGGATATCACAAATAAGTCTCTGATGATTTTAATTGGCTAATATAACTTTGTTTTAATTATAGCTAAGCATTTGACTATGTGTTGGGAGTTATCCTAAATACTTGTTGAACCTAGACAAGTGTTATTTGTTTATATCTTCCTCTAGCAAATACAGTTAGTCAGTAAACATATGCAAAGTTCCCAGTACAGAGACTGACCTATAGATGTTCAATCAGTGTCGGCTAAAAATATGCTCTATGTTCTAGATTACCTTTAAAAAGTATCGTCATAACTTGACAAGACTTTGGTTCTTTGAAAGATGGGATTATCAAACATTTGGTGTCATCCCTCTCTTCTTTTGTCGTGCAATTTCAAATTGTTAATAATTGCCTTTCATAATTAACAAGATGTCAACTCCCCTTGTTCACTAGAAGAAGAGTCAAAGTAAGCATCAAGCCCAAGGTTTATTAGAACATTCTAGAAGCTTTCTCCTCTTACTATGCCACAGATCAGACATTCATTTGGGTACAGACAGATGTTCTTGCCTCTTGGGAAGGTTAATCTCATCATTCATTCTCACTTCAGGGAAAAATCAGCCTAAACCAAGAGCGTGAGAACTCTGATGTAGGATGGGAGGATGAGAAAAGTACCAGTAACGTAGACTCTGGATTATTACTGGTCAAAGCCCGATGGTCGAGGCGGTTGTGGTTAAGGATTGTGATATTGGAGAGTAGTGGAAGGAGACCCCGAGTTAGGAAAAAAGTCCTCAACAGAAATTGGAGAAAATGACAAATATATCAGCCCCTGAATATTCCTGAAAATCGTGCTGATGCCCAGTTTGTGAATGTGATTAGGGTCATGTTTACAGCGTGGGCTGTGAAGTCAAGGTAGCTCGATTTTAATCCAGTTCAACCACTTGCTGTCACGTAACCCTGAATGAGTCAGTTACCTGCTCTGTACTTCAGTTTCCTTCTCTGGAAAATGGGAGGAATAATAGTACTATCTCATGGTGAGTGCTAAGAATGCCTGTGGCACTCTTCAAACAGAGCCCGACACAGACAAAGTCACTATTTTAATTCTCTCATGGGAGTCATCCTACACATCTGCATTGTTTTGTGTGAAAATAAAATGATGTGTGAAGCTGTACTTCCCTCTTTGAATCTGGAACTTTTCATCCTGAACAATGCAAAAATGAACTTGCAAGGTGTGATGCAAAAGAAGAGCCATAAATGATAAAAGTAAATGTTAATACTCGGGATGCCATGGGCACTCAGTGGGCAGTTAATTAATGCTGTGAATAGAAACTTGCGTTCTTCCTTTTCTTCAGCATGTCATTTTATTTTTTATGGGATATTAATGAAACAGCAACAAAAATGTTTAAACACATACAATTAAATTCATAAATGAAGCAGTCCTGCAGTGAAATTGAATTAGTCGCCTGTGGGCACATAAATATTTGTAGTTCATTGCTATTATTAATATAGTACCATGCTTTTTTGGTAAGTACTGGGTCATTTATTGTCAGAAGCTTGCATTTAACACCGTATGTTCACAGTTGCCCCTGCATTCTAGTTTTTTTATAAGCATAAGAGGGTAGAAAAGCTAAACATCTTGATGTCCTCCATATTTATTTATTATATTTTACAGAGTATTTCTTTCAAAGAATTCAAGGTTATGGATGTATGACTGTAAACCTGGATGATAGCTTCTGTATTTTGTGGACTCTAATTAGGAACTTGTAGAATTGTATAGATTTTCTTAAAAAAATGAAAACATAGATCCAGAAGGAAAAGTAAACATGACTTTAAACATAGGTATGTGGTAACTTGGCCTGTGTGTGGAAATCTGCAGGTAGGATCCATATAACACAGTAAAGAAAAAGGTGACATGTCAAGGAAGAGAGAACAGACAGTGATAATGCAGAGAGTAAATTAGAAGGATGCTACGGAGGAGGGAGAGGAGAAGGACAAAAGTAGTCAAGGTGAAGAATGAAATCCTTAAAGAACTGAATCAGAAAGATGGTGATATTGAGAGTTGAGGTCAGAAATGCATCTTGTATGCAATGGTTTGTCTCATTAGTACATTTATGGGAAGTAATCACCTATCTAAGAGGCTGTCTGATTCGCAGTGCTGGTGTATTTGAATGTGGCTGATGTTCTTTTATTTACTTATACATTATTCTTCTGTATCAGGTTGCTGTTTCAAACATTAGTAGCTGTGTTGTAGGTCCTGGCAGCAAACAGAGGTACCAACCACCTCTGGTGTTGCCAGTGGACTAGTTACAGAGGTATGGACCGAGTAAGGGCACCGACATTGAACATGAGTTTCCTTACAGCTAGTAACAAGGGAAGCAGTTAACCACCCTGGGCGTGAAGTGGTGGAGCCAGGCAGGCAGTGTCAGCCTCTCATGTCTGCAGGCACCTGACAGGAGCTACAGTCTTGGAGGTAGGAAGGGCTTCCCCATAGGAGCTGTTTGTAGAAGACAGCCACTGCCAGCAGTAAGGAGCTGAGGGGGCTGGGGTGGAAGGAAATATCTTGACTCCTTTCTCCTCCCACCTGTCCGTCTCCTCCCATTGTCTTCCAGTGGCTGGATTTACCAGGAAGCTAAAGGACAAGCGAGCTTCTCATTCCACATGGCTCACCAAGGCAGAGAAACGTGGAGAATGGATTTGGGGTTGCAGGGGTAGAAGGGAGGATAATGGAGAAGAACTTGCACAGTGACTTGAAATAGTTTGAAGTTTCCTCTAATTCATTTTATGAATGCCCATTTCAATTCTACATATGAGACTAAGAACAAATACCCTTTCTTTTAGTACCTGTACCACATATTTTCTGTATGGACCATTAGTCTCCACCCAAAGAATGGTGGATGCAGCAAAGGGCACTCAGCAGTGGAGCCGCCACCATAACAAGGGACTTTTCACTGAGTCATAAAAGTGATCTTAGATTTGGGTGTCTTGTCCCCGTAGTGCTCCAGAATTGACTGGTGATAGTTACACATTTGGACAGTTGGATCTGTATTATGATACAGAGTGGATAATATACATTTTATCAATATATTTTATCTGTGTGAGGTACTTTATAAATTTGAAGTTATATAACAATATTAGTTAAGACATGACAAAATAATTTGCAAAACTGGCTCTAGTTTGCAAAAGCATATTCACGAGATGAGATGCTTTCTGTTGCTTAGATTTTCTTCCAAGAACATTAAGCACATTAAAAATAATATTAATGTGGCTTTAAGTCACTGAAGGTAACAGGTGAGGGAAGGAAAAAATGCTCACGTTTTTAGTTTTAATTTTAAAGGACTTTTGAAACACTATTTCCATCTTTATTTGGGGGGAGATAGGATGTGCTTGAAAGTATATATTCATGCAACTCTGTATAAAACATTATGAACCTGGAATCTCCTAATATTAGATACTGAAAAATAGTTAAGTGAAGTTGGTATCTGAGAAAACTCCGAGAGAAAAGATAAGAAAAGAACCATCAATTCACTGCTTTAATTTCTAGAGTCAAAAGGCCATGAGCAAGATGCTATTCAACATATGAACGACAAAAGCAATTCTGAGTGCAATGTCTGTACCTAGAACATCCATTGGGATTGGTGCACATGTGTTCAGTTCGTTTCTCCCATCTATAGGAGGGGATTTTGAGTTGCTGGGAACACTGTCATCCGTGAAGAACACAGCAACCTCCATCCTCTTTCACAGCCCTTCTTATGCACAATACTTTTTTGTTGTTCTCTGGGAGAGCATTTTGTGACAAGGTTAAAGTCAGCAATAGTGTGTAAACAGGAGGGTCATCTTCAGGCCCTTACCTCCGTATGAAAGTTACTTGCTGTGAGAAAATGGCCTTAGGGAATTGTTTTCTGCTGGCTATGAAAGGTATTAGCAATAAGGAACCTGCACTCCGTTCAACTGGATTTAAGTCCAGTTAACTTAAAGATTCTGGGAGAGGTTTCAGAGAACGTTTTCTTTCCCATGTGGCTTCAGCGAATTTGTCGTTGTGCCTTTCATATAAGCCAAGAAAGAGGTGGATTAATGGATTGTTCTATTTCTAATAGTTCTATTTATAAACATTTCTATCAGTACTTCTCTTGATAAATAACTATTAAAAGTATTGTGTATAAAAACGTTGGGCAACACAAAGGAACTTAGCTATATTGGAAGTGTCAAATTGATTACCTGATGCATTTTTAGTCTAAAAATATTTGTCAACTATCCTGGTCCATTCTTTGTCTTTTAAATTCAGACTTAAGCCTACAGTACACCACGGTAGATAAATTTCTTTGCTTTGAAAGTTTTATTCTCCTAGTTCCTTATGTGTGCTGTAAAGAATAATTAATGTAATGAAAAAATCAATATCGTGTATAAATTATTTAGGCTTTACTATCATTGTAATTTTCTCTTCAACACTTATTGATCAGCAACAATTCATTTGTTAATTTCTTCCTAATAAGATATTCATTGTATTAGGCCTGTAGTAGTGCTGTCCCTGCACTTTCACAAATAAGTCATGAATTACTAATGATACATGGGACAAGTTAACCTGCTCGTGAGTGCTGTGAGATGGAAAACAGGCAAGGGCAGTCATTTGAGATGCTGTCCTGTAGAAACCTTGTGTAGCCAGACAACTGCTGATAACTAAATGAGCAGACTCTTGCAGGATATTAATTTGTACTTCAAAACTTAACGTGAACCTATTTTTCCAGGTAAAAAATGGTCTTAGCACTGGCTGATTCTGTCTCAGCAGCGTTTTCTAGATCCAGTAAAGCATAGAGGCAAGAACCTAAGTTCTGAAACCTAGCTTTGGGTTTAAGTCCTGACTCTACCATGTATTACTATGTGACCTCGCACACATTGCGTGCATTCTCCAAGGTCTCAGTTCTCGATCTGTAAAATGGTGATAAAACATTCCTACCTGGTGTTAGTGTGGGTTTGCAACCTTGGGGACTCCCCTGGTGAAATGTGAAGGTAGCTCCGTACACAGAGGGCAGGGAGGGACGGAAGAAAGACGCAGATCAGTCCAAGTGGGTAGGTGGCAGGTGTAATAAACAAGGGAACTTACACATGAAGGTAGACCTCTGCACCCACCTGCTAGAATCTTAGGAGTTTACATAGAGGTTTTAACGAGGTTCAGGCATGTAGGCTCTCCAGGTGGTCTAAACAGCACCCTATTCTCTCAAGGCTGCGTTCTTGAAACAGCTTCTAGTGTGAGAATGGTAGATGGAGCATTCATTCCAAGGACAGGGGAGTGGGGCAGGAGCCTCCGATTGCCCGAGCCCGCTTTTGGGTCAACCAGCTGTTGCATCCTTTAGATGACCTCCAAGAATTAGCGATGAAGATCATATGAGTTAATGCACAGAAACAATTATGTGTGCATATGTTTCTTTTTCTTTTTTTTTTTTTTTTTGCGGTACGCGGGCCTCTCACTGCTGTGGCCTCTCCCATTGCGGAGCACAGGCTCCGGACGCGCAGGCTCAGTGGCCATGGCTCACGGGCCTAGCCGCTCTGTGGCATGTGGGATCTTCCCGGACCGGGGCACGAACCCGTGTCCCCTGCAACGGCAGGAGGACTCCCAACCACTGCGCCACCAGGGAAGCCCCCATATGTTTCTTTTTTAATTCAATTTTAACTTCGTCCACGATTCTCTTGTTTGGGGGAATATAATAGTGCTCTGAATGTGTTGGTTATTAAATGCCATTTTGACTGTTGTCCATTGGATTACTTTAGGGGAGTGGAAAACATCTGAGACCTTTTGGAAACCCGGAGAGATTCAAGTCCAAGAAATCAAACTGCCAAAATTCATGGCAGGGAGAACATTTGCATCAGAGAATTTGGACCAGGGAGGCAGATTGGTATCCTGTAAAGAGCTCTAAAGTTTTGATCAAGCAACCAGGTTTTGAATCTAGGCTTCCTCATTGATTTGTTTACTTGTTTATTGTGTGGCTTTCCTGCCAAAATTTAAGTTTCCTGAAGATGGTGACTGTTTTGTTTCCTTCTGCATGCTCAGTGCCTAGAATAGTACCTGGTACATAATGGCTGTCAAATAAATGAATAAATGAAAACAAGCATAAATAAATTCACAAATTTATTGGACAATTTGGATAAGAATATATGTCCTATCTCTTTTTTTAGAGTTGTTGTGGATTAGGAAAATGACTATGAAGGCACTTTGTAAAGTATAAAGTACTATACAAATTTAAATTTACATTGACAGTGAGAATTCTTTTGACATAGAATGGAAAAGGAAGGGAAGTTGGATTTTGAAAGTGCAATGCATAGATAATTCACCTTTTATAGACATCTTCAAAAATTGGGAATGACAAAGATGCAGTTGAAAAATAGGCAGAATACACATTCAGCTGAACAACTTGTTAAAGGAATGAGCAGTTTCTTTTAGAACAGGACATAATATATCTTAAAAGACTTGTCAAAATGTATAAGTCTTTTCCTTAGAGCATCAGGAGACCTTTTTCTCCAGGGATTTGGCACAGATCAAGGTACGAAAGTTTTCTTTCTTTTCCGTTGCTTTACCCTTTTGGGAAAGTTATCCAGGAGTTAATATTTTAAATTTTGTATTCATACTTTTTCATTATTTTCATATGATGGCTATAAATTATGGCTATCAGTTAATAATATGTCATGACAGTGAGCTCAGAATGTAACTCTTCTTCATTTGAGCTGATTTAGGATGTGATAATCCACTGAGCTCTTCACTACATAACTTGATTTTGCAGATAATTATGAAAAAAGAATAGAAAATAAAATCTTCCTGCGTCTAGAGTTTGCATTATAATACATACCTGTTAGCAGAATATTTTTCCTTGGTAATGAGTTAGTTTTTATACATGAGGCAATGCCTGGCCACTTCCAGGAGGATATATACATTAGCGTGGGCAGAGACCTAGAAGCACACATAGCTCCTGGGCTAGGGTGGAGCCTCGGAATAAGACTTTCCATTCAGTAAACCTATGGACAACCGCGAAAGGTGTGATGACTGTGGTCGGAGTCCTCAGAAGAACTGAGGATGGCATTTTCATTTATTGAACTCTTCTTAATCTTAACAGCAACCCTAGGAGACGTAGAGACATAGAGACGTATCTCCATTTTAAAGGTGAAGAATCTGAATATGTGTTAGGATGCCATCAGCTGCATTTAGCAAAAACTCTTCAAATTGCCTGAATAAGACATTTAAAATCTCATAACAAGCCCAGACGGAATTGGTTGATTCTGTCTTAGTAACATTTTCCAGATCCAGGTAAGCAAAAACATAAATCCTGAAGCCCAACTATAGGTTAGATCCCAACTCTACCACGTATTGCTACGAGACTTTGCACAAATTGCTAAATTCTTCAGGTTTTTCATTGTGTAAAACAGTAATAAAAACATTCGTGCCAGGTGTCAGTGATGAGGATTGTATGAGTTAATGCACACAGACATTTAGGAGAATAGCTGAAGCATAGTAAGCACCTATTAAATGTTAGCTATTGTTATTTTACTGAGGACCCAGGTGGTTTTACATCTTTACTCTGCCACCCTGCGCTTGCTGACTTGGGCCATAGGATGCCTCCCTCATGGTTGCGAGAAGGCTACAGCTACACAGGCAGAATTTCCTTGCCAAATGAACAATGACTACAGTGGAAAGGGTCACATTCCCATCTGGAAACCAGTCACTGGCAATAGGAATGGACCCTCCAGGGTTTGTCCCTGAATATGGGGATAGGATTGCCCTCCCGAGTCCCATGTGGACCGCAGAACAAAATGGGGGCTCTCCAAGCAAGGGAAAGGAGGGATGGATGTTGGAGAGGCTACCAGTAGCATCTCCATCCTGTCCTAGAAAGTCACATGGGATTAAATATTAAAGCTAGACTTCCAACCCAGGTCTCACTTCCAAGTTCTAGCCTGTCGAGTATTCTAACCTATGTCTGCTAAAAGTGTTGCATTTCTATGATTGGTTCAAGAGCTAGGATTATTTATTGATTTTTTTCCCCTTCTTTTGTTGGTTCAGCCAACTTCAACATACATTTATTGAGTATCTACTATGTATCAATCACACTCCAGTTTTAGGGAAATCAGAGGGAGAAGAAATAGTAATTATTGCTGACACATTTTGATTGCTTACTCTGCTCTAGGCAGAGTGCTTTATGGACGTAAGTACCTGCATTAAGTGGGTACTACTGTCATCTCCGTTGTACAGATGAGAGGATGAAGTTCAGGGCTATTAAGTGACTTGTCCATGGTTGCAGAACTCATCACTGGTGGAGCGGTCAGGTATTTTAACCCAGGCGTATCTGATTTTAGGACCATCTCTCTTATCCCTAGCTTGTGCTGATACTGTGTGTATCTGACAGCTGTTTGGGTAGGTAGTAAGAGTATCAGCAGGAGGAACGCAGGACCAAGGTTGACCTCGGTGGGCTACTATTATAATAGCCTCGTTTTCTAGTTTTTGTATTTTGTGCTTTGACATCTGGGGCCTTGCTGATGCTTGAGGGATTGCTCCTCCCAGGGTTAGCTAATTTTTTGCGATAGTAAATGAGTATGACTGTGAGCATGCCTTCATATGCAAACCAACCAATCCAGAGCCCATACGTCCAACTATTTCCTTTCTCAAGCTCTTATACTCCAGACCACTATCCCCCTTGCCCTAATCACCCCAGGCCGGGTATCAGACAACTTGGGACAACCCCTATTCCCCAAAGCCCACAGAAATTATTCAAACTAGCCAGTCCCGAACCCATTTACACTTGTTCTTTCCTTTGGAATCCACAATAAGGCCTCTTGCCCACATTTCCCCCTTGCTTCCTCTGCCTCCTGAATGACCCTGCTGCTTCCTTGTGTGGCCCTGTGTGGCAGGCTGTGCCTCCTATTTCTAGGTATCTGTGAGTATAAACAACTTCTTCGTGACAGTCATTTCTGTGTCAGCTTGTCCTACCATACCTGATTCAGCAAATCCCAGATATCCTTAAAACAGTCACCAAGAATGGAACTCAGACATAGGACCATGAATCTACTTAATCAGAAGCACACAAGTGATAAAAAGTGGATTCTGAATCAGTGTAGAAACCAGTTGTCGGAGTACAGGTGCAAGGTCAAGTTGAGACGAGGTCCAGGATTAAACTAATCAGTGCCCACACATCCATGGTCAGGATCACGGATTGGTTATAGAGATGGGAGCAAGTCTTCAAGCCAAATGGTTCTGAGCTATAGGTGGACATGGATGTAGGCAGAGGCAGGGAGAGAAGGGAAGGGTTGCAACACCAAGCAAAACCTGAGACAGCCAATCCCTTATAATTTAAACAATGTTGTAAAAACATTGCCTGGTTGACAAGAGAGATATAACGTATCTAATTTTATTTTGAGGTCATTTTCTTTCTATAGCTAGGCAGCTTGATTGATTGGTTGATTCATGGTTATACATGGCCTAATACCAGGCACTGCAGAGGTTGCAGATTGGGCAGAAGACTTGGTCCTGGCTCTCAAGGAATGAAATCATAGTGTATGTAAGTCATAGGTACAATGAACTGGAAACATTTACATCACAACATTTAAGTCAATTCATGGTATTATAATTAGAAGTAGACATAGAAATTCTGAAGAAGGTGTGCTAAAAGAAAGAGTGTGACTGTCTGCAGGAGTGAATAAGGCACCGAATAAAGAGTTTGAATTGGCTGAAGAGCTGAGTGATACTGGAATGGTTGAATGGCAGTTTATGGAGAGCCCTGAATATATGCTAGGCTGAGGAAATGATTCTGATTGAGTATCAAATTTAGAACAACTTTAAATTTATAAACAGTGATGGTTTTACAAATGTGTCTGTAAGTTCTGGTACTCTTCTCTTCGAGAGGTGAAGCCTAATTCCTGTCTTCACGCCCAGTATTGACTTCAGTAACTTGATCCTAAGGAATCAAATACAACTGAAAGGGTGAGATGCTGCTTCTGAGGTTTGGTTGTAGGACTGTGGCTTCTGTTTAGGTGTTCCTCTTTCTCTCTTTCGGATCCCTTGTCCTGGGTGAAGCTGTGTTCTGTACATCCTTATGGGGAGGCCCACATGGCAAAGAACTGAAACCTCCTGTGAGTGAGCTTGGCAGGGGGTCATTCAGCCCCCCTCTAGTCTTCAGAGACTGCAGCCTTGGCCAGCTGCTCGACTGCAACTTTGCGAGGGACCCTGAGCCCTGTTTGAATGCTCACAGGAGTGATAAAGCAAAGAGGGGTGATGGTAGGAGAGGTGTTTTTAAGAAGGTGAGAGATTATCTGATTACAGGACACGGGATCTCATCTATCTTCTTCCCTTCTTAACAGAAACGAAGGCAGAACATTTGAGTACCAGATACAGGAAGGTTGGTGAATTGATAGTTGAAGGGTGAGGTCGTTCTAATCTGATTGCATCTCTTTTCTCTGTGAGTCCTGAAGCAAGGCCATTAGCTGAGAGTGGGGAGGAGAGGAAGGAATGTTGGAAATTTGAGGAGAACAGAGAACGTATGAATAATTATCTCGGATATTGGGGAAACAAATTTCCTAGGGAAGTAAGCTGTCTGACAGCTTTTTTTTTTTTTTGAGGTAAGCGGGCCTCTCACTGTTGTGGCCTCTCCCGTTGCGGAGCACAGGCTCCGGACGCGCAGGCTCAGCGGCCATGGCTCACGGGCCCAGCCGCTCCGCGGCATGTGGGATCTTCCCGGTCCGGGGCACGAACCCGTGTCCCCTGCTTCGGCAGGCGGACTCTCAACCACTGCTCCACCAGGGAAGCCCCCACTAGAGGTTTTGATGAGATGCACTGGGAGAAGGGTGCATTAAGGGATGTTTATTATGGTTTCCAAAAGATCACGCATTGCTTATACGTGGAAGGGGCCTTGTTCATAGATAGATTGGCTTGTGTTTTGTCTAAAGCTTGATTTCTTTCCCCATTTGGAGAACTACCGACATTTGTTCAGAATCTGTTATCCTCTTGGTCTCTTTTGGAGAAGGGATGGAGGTGGTACAATAGTTACACTGGTGTTAATGACTTTGAGGCATCAGAAAGGTTTAGAGGGACCAAGGACGGGCCTAGGAATAAGATCCAAAAATGGCCCAAGAAAGCTTAAATAGGAAGGTAGAAATGGTGGAGGGTACAGCACTCAGTATTTATTAAGCCCTTCCCCTTGATGTTCAGTAATATGACAGGTTTGGGCATGTAGAAGTGGCTAAGGCCCTGCTGATAAAAAAAAAAAAAAAAAGGTCTCTATCTTTCTTTCCTGATGGAAGACAACAGTATGAACAACTAGGATACAATGTGAGTAGGTGGGAAGTGCTTAGGCCCTGTGCTGGGCACTGGAGATAAAGGATGACTGAGACATGGTCCCTTTTCTCAAGGACCTTACCGTGGACAGACTAAAAGATGGGCAATTGTAATATAACGAGGGATGGGCTGTAAGGTAGGTGCAGTGCAAGCACAGTAAAGGGATAAGGCACAGCCTGCACTGCAGGAAAGGCTTTCCTGGAGGGAATGGAGTAACTATAAAGAGTCATCAGAACTCAGAATAAAGAGTGGATGATTTTGCCTAAAGGGGACGGTAAAGACTTCACAAGTTATGATTCAGGAACTGCACACGGCTTACTTTACCTTGTCAAGGAACTTCTCCAAAATCATTTTCTCACCATTCTTCACCTATTTGTGTCCAGATGTGTCTTGATGACATGCTGTTTGCTGCACGTCGACCAGTTACATAAGTGATTTATTACCCAAAATGTTAGAAGTACCAAAGTTTATGAAAAATGATTATATTTTTCTTTTAAATTACAGAGGACCTAAGGTGACCCGTGGGATTACTCTCGTATTCTGTAATACTTTCTTGAGCAGGATACAAAGGGGTAGATTTATAGTGCGTCCTGAAGGAAAAAGGTTGATTACTCCGTTTTCAGCATATACAATTAGGAACAGATGAACAATACTGTTCAATTGGCATATAGCTTAATTACTTTTGAATGTGAATAACCTTCCTAGGCCAACTGCCTACCTCCAAAGACAATTTAAGGTGGATTACAGAATTGAAATAGGACAATTAAAAATATAAGTAAAACCAAAACAATTTAGAAGGAGCAGAAAAATGTGTGTGTCAGGTATGTAAGTTTAGTTCACTTGTGCAGTTAAACATGAACTTAAGCTTTTAATATCTTTCCTGCTAAGACAAAAACCAAAATACTTAGAGAGCTTTTGTCATTGGGTTAAGTTTGTCTCAGGGATAAAAACCTTTCTTTCTGACCTCTGGAAGGAACTTATTGCTTAAAGGGACATGTGATGACACCAAGAACAATGTTTTCACAAGAGTTTTGCAGAAGATACAGAACAGTCTTCAAAAGGCTGTTACTTACATCAACTCTATAAAACAAAGATTTTGGTATATCAGCAGTAAGTGGCTGAAGAATATAGTGAAAAAATCTTATTCACTATATTGACAAAGGCATAAAATACTTAGGAATTAGCTTTATTAGGGATCCCTGTGAACCATGTGAAGCAAACTACAGCACTTCATTGGATATATACTTGAACATGAATGGAGAAATGTTTCCTCAATGGAAGAATAAATATTGTAAGTTTTTTATCAAGTTAATTAATAAGTTTAAAAATAAAAAAATCTGGGCTTCCCTGGTGGCGCAGTGGTTGAGAATCTGCCTGCCGATGCAGGGGACATGGGTTTGCGCCCCGGACCGGGAAGATCCCACATGCCGCAGAGCGGCTGGGCCCGTGAGCCATGGCCGCTGAGCCTGCGCGTCCGGAGCCTGTGCTCCGCAACGGGAGAGGCCACAACAGTGAGAGGCCTGCGTACTGCAAAAAAAAAAAAAAAAGAAAAAGAAATCTAGAGAGGTGCAGGTGGCAGAACCCCTGTCCTGTTGTGATTTTGGTGCACCTGACTTGTGTTCTAATCATTCCCCTTATGCAGAAAGGCTTAGGGGAACTTGGAGGTAGGTCAAAATGTATTTAGGGATCTAAGGGAGTTTGTATGAAGTCATGGGAAAAGCATGGATTTTGGAGTATACAAATTAATTTTGACCTGAGCTTTATCATTTACTACATATATGAACTTGAGAAGGTCACTAAGTTCTCTGAGCCTCAATTTACTCATCTGTAAAATGAAATAGGTAATTTAATCCAATTTTTAGGATTGAATGTTACATGAGATTGTGAAATGAATTTTCTACGATGTAGTAGGTGTTAGTAATTTAATTCCCTTCCCTTTCTCTCTCCTTGCTTCCTACCTTCTTAAGTGCTTTGAGAGTTCTCAAAGGAGTCTTAAGAGTCTTGATTTCTGTAGCATGAAAGAGACTGTTTTGGCCTGAATATTTCATAAGACAAGGACTTGCAGGAAAATGCTAAAAGGATTAACATGGTAAGATGCCCCTGTGGTCTAAGCATATCAAAATAATAGCAAAAGAATTACAAAAATCATAACAAGTATCATGGAGGGAAAATAACCTTTGAAAACAATAAATGAAAATTTAAAATAAAATTTTAAAAACAACCATATCTCACTGTGAAAATATTTTAACACCATAGAGGAAGAACATATTTGCAGGACCAGGTACTTGCACTGGTAGAGGTGGAAAACAAATATTAAAAATTACAAGGAGACAAGATTGAATGATGATATCCACTTGAGAAGACAGAAAAGAAGGTATAATATCTATAAAAACATGTAGTGATGATGAAAGACTGCAGCACATGGAAATGCTGCAGAAATACCAAAAAAACAAGACAGGATGCAAAGGATAGGCTTAGAGCACTGGAGTACAGATTACATTAGTTATAAACGGTAACACTATGTGATTGAATTAAAAATATGTAACAGACTGCATGAATCTAGAAAATAGATGGAGATAAATCTGTAAAGAATAGGGACACTGTTATGGGCTGCATTATGTCCCCCGCCAAAATTCATATGTTGAGGTCCTAATCCTGGTACTTCAAAGTGCGATTGTATTTTGAGATAGGGCCTTTAAAGATGTAATTAAGGTTAAATGAGGTCATTGGGGGAGCCCTAACTCAATATGACTGGTGTCCTTATAAAAGAGCTTAGGACACAGATACACACAGAGAGAAGACAATGTGAAGACAAAGGGAGAAGATGGCCATCTACTAGCTAAAGAGAAAGGCCATAGGATGAAATCAACCCTGCCAACACCTTGATCTTGGACTTCTAGCCTCCAGATCTGTGAAGAAATAAATTTCTGTTGTTTAATTCACCTAGTCTGTGGTACTTTGTTCTGGCCGCCCTAGCAAACCAATACAGACACCAAAAGAAAAGTGATGATGAAAACCGTAGGAAGGAAGTAGAGACTTCTTCTAACCTGGAAAAGGAGAAATTATGAAAGGAGAACTAGGAAAAGTGTTGAACTGCTTTCTATCAATACTCCTAATTAACAGTATTTAGAGATGCTTGCTACAGGACTATGAGTGGAAAAAATATGAAGGACCAGATGAATAACTCATGTTGTTAAATATAGATATCATTGTATATATAGAAATCAACTAATAACTGTTATAGTAATAAGAGTTCAGTATAATTATAACATAAAATAAATCCATAGATTTTAGTGCTTTATACACCTATGAAATGTGGTAAAAATTAATCATTTTATAAATAGTAAAATTGGATTAAATAACTATCAATTTAATCCAGGATATGAAAGCTATTTAAAGGAATTTAAAATAATGGGAAACATTTAAAAAACTGGAGAGAAAAGAGTAATATTTTACTTCAGAATGATCTTACTAAGTATGCTAATGATTGTAATATCTCTTCATTAAATAGAATTAAATATAGTAATAGATACAGATATTGGTGCACTTTATAAATTATGAAGATTTGCATGCTAGATATTCTTTCATCATTAGAATTTAGGATATCAAAATTGAGACTTAAGACAACTTTTAGGGGAAAGTAGATTTTAAAATGGTCTAAAATACTTCAGGATTGAAATAAGTAAGAATGCCTGATTACTGGGTCATATGGTAGTTCTATTTTTAGTTTTTTAAGGAACCTCCATACTGCTTTCCATAGTGGCTGTCCCAGAAATCCCACTACTGGGCATATACCTGGAGAAAACCATAATTAAAAAGACACGTGCACCCCAATGTTCATAGCAGCACTATTTACAATAGTCAGGACATGGAAGCAACCTAACTGTCCATCAACAGGAATGGATAAAGAAGATGTGGTACAAATATATAATGGAATATTACTCAGCCATAAAAAGGAACAAAACTGGGTCATTTGTAGAGACATGAATGGACCTTGAGAGTATCATACAGAGTGGAGTAAGTCAGAAAGAGAAAAACAAATGTATATTAACGCATATATGTGGAGTCTAGAAAAATGGTATAGGCGATCTTATTTGCAAAGCAGAAATAGAGACACAGATGTAGAGAACAGATGTCTGGATACCAAGCCGGGGGGTGGGAGGAATTGAAAGTTTGGGATTGACGCATATGCACTCTTGATACTATGTATAGAATAGATAACTAATGAAAACATACTGTATAGCACAGGGAACTCTACTTAAGGTACTCTGGTGACCTAAATGGGAAGGAAATCCAAAAAAGAGGGCTATATGTATATGTATAGCTGATTCATTTTGCTGTACAGCAGAAATTAACACAACATTGTAAAGCAACTATACGCCAATACAAATTAATAAAAAAAAGCCCACTATGATTCCTAGATAATCTAAAAAAAAAAAAAGAAAGCCTGATTGCTCAGCGATCAATTATTTTGACTCCTTGATTAAATGAGATTTGCATTGGATCTATTCCGTTCCCTACTGTACAGGATGATTAATCCCGAAGTCTATGGAACCAGAGAGCCTGGCAATTCTTCCATGTATTATCTGGATGCCCTTGGGCAGTTATTTAATATTTCTGCTCAGTTTTCACTCTATGAAATGGCGATGAGGTTGTTGTGAGGACTAAAGAGCCCTGAAATATTACATCATGATTAAAATTACTTTCACAGACTATTAGCTGCATTAAATATAATAGCGGGAAAAAAAAAAAGGAAATTGTGTTCTACCATAGCAGACTTTAAAAGTTTGAGTCGTGTCCTCTCTCCTGGGAAATATGTTGAAGTCTTAACCCCTAGTGCCTCAAAATGTGACTTTATTTGGAAATACGGTGGTTGCAGATGCAGTTAGTTAAGATGAGGTCATACCGGAAGAGGGTGGGACCCTAATCCAGGGTAACTGGTGTACTTATGAGAGCATGGCTGGGTGAAGACAGACACACATGTGACAGCAAAGGGAAAGATTGGAGTTACACTGCTACAGGCCAAGGGATGGCAAAGATTCCCAGCAACACCAGAAACTAAGGATAGGGCAAGGAAGGATCCCCCTGGAGGTTTCAGAGGGAGCATGGCCTTCCTGACACCTCGATTTCAGATTTCTAGCCTCCCAAACTGAGAGAGAATAGATTTCTGTTGTTTTAAGCCACCTTAGTTTGTGATATTTTGTTACAGCAGCCCTAGGAAACAAATTCAAGGACTAGTTTTTGAAGTCACTTAAAGCGTATTCTTGAATATTTTAAAGATATGAAAAAATGATCACCATATATTAATCACTGAAAAGGCAGTTTATAAAATATTCTGTGTGCTTTAACTCCTATTGTCTAAAAAATACATAAATGGATTATGTATATTCCTCCAGTTTGTATTCTATACATCATATTGTTAAAACTTGTTTTCTCTGATAAGGGGCAATTAGGGCAATTTTTTTTCATTATATTTTTCTGAATTTTTCAAATTTTATAAGGAGAGAAGAATCTGTACGTGTTAATTTTTTGAAGAAAAATGTTTTTTACTTGGTATTATCTTTCTGTGACTTAGGCAACTGTGCTGTCTCATGAAAAATACACAACTGTAAGCAATTTTTAAAATTTAAATTTCTATGCATGGAGCTTAGCAGAGCTGTTACCAGCTCAGGCACGCAGGAGGCCTAACACTAACAAATCATTTAGAATGTATAAAATATAGGAAGCTGACATATCTAAAGAACATGTATTACCAAAAAAGTTAGAAAGTTATACATTAAGACGTAGCAGGTCAGTCTTGTCTGGAAACTGGGTAAGTTTGGGATGAATATGGGAGGTTCTGAAACTAATGGAGATTGATTGGCCTGTAATGAAATGATCCGGCCTGGGCTGAATAGGAAAAGTGCCTAATAAAACTTGGGCACCAAGAATTTCATTTTCCAAACCCCAGACCTTTTAAAAATAGATACTGTTAAAACTGGTCACAGAGGATTTAAATTCGTTTGCACACCTATCTGAAGAATATTTTTAGTTATTTGTTAAGTGTGTTCCCAACCACCCTAAGGTTTTAAAAATGCCTTCATTTCCCTTTGGAGTTTTAAATGTATGCCATTTCAGAGTTACTGATTTACTAACATTTTGAATTTGGACCAATTTAATTTAGCTGAATTGAGATATCTCCAAGTAGGTAGGTTTTATGGACTTCCTGGTACAGTTTATAAGAGGTTCATTAAGGAGTCAAGCACATGCAAAGAGAGGCTAGGATATGTGAGGTGAGTGTTGCCCTGAGGGGTACAGAATGGACATGTCTGTAGAAAAGGCATACTCTTATTGCTGTCATTCAGCTACAATGTACGGTGACATCTGTGGCCACTCTACTTCCCTTTGGGCAGCTAGAACCTCTTTGATGCCACCAAGAAATGGAGAAAACAAATGAGGCAGCCGGTGGCCACAACCGCTGATGGCGCAGGCCAGTTCATAACAGCCACCTAAAGAGTGAGCTCAGTTCTCCTCCAGTCCAAGGTCCCTTCCTGGTAGCAATGGTTAAGAGTAGGGCATTACATATTCATGAAAACTTGGCTTATTTTTATTGGCTGCAGTCACTCTATTTGGAGAAGCAGCTGGCCCTTGGCCCCCAAATTTTCCAGCTGCTAGACTCCCTGAATCACCTTTCATTTACCACCCAAGCTTTTCCCCAAATGACCTTACTGTTTGTCTGGTACTCATGCTCTCCCAAAATTCAACCCAACCCTGAAGAGGAACTCACAAGACTACATGTTACTCTGTACTGATTTCTTACTATTGCTTTATATGCTGTGATTTGTACTCATTACAATGACATTAGCATGAGAAGAGGGTCTTGTCAATGGGAAGTCATGTTTGTGCAACCCATTGTCAGCCAAGATTTTGTTCCTTTTGGTCACACTCTAACTTTCACCCTTTCGTTTTCAATAGCTAAAAAATTCAAAGCATTTCCCATGATCTGGCTATTGTAAAGACTTACATGCTGGTAATTCCTTTAATCATCAGTATAATCCCTTCAGGTAGGGTTACTATTATTTATTTCATTACTATCATTGTCCCTATTTTGCAGGTGTGGAAATGGAGGCACAGAGAGGAAATTTTCCCGAGGCCATAAAAGATAGGAAGTGGTGAAGCCAGGATTTGAGCTCAGGAGCCTGTACATTTACCTATATGCATTTGCGTTTCATCTTAATAGCCCAGAAACTTAGCTATATGTATTTGTTTCTATCCAATTATGTCTTTGACCATCATCTTCTGATGTTACAAGATATAGACGTATTCTTCTAAATCTATTATTATAGTATATTATATTTCTGTTAACATAATCTCATGATTATACTTTTACAAACCCTGTAGCCAAATATATTATATATATTTTCCGCTTAACCTCATTATTTCCCCCCTCACATTGTTGTATGGGAAATTACACTGTAGCCTCTCAATACACTACAGAGACCACTGAACAGAAAGGTTCATGGATAAAAATTAAGATGATGCAATCACATGGTTTATTAAATCAATTTAAAATAAATAATCAGGGCTTTCCTGGTGGTGCAGTGGTTAAGAATCCGCCTGCCAACACAGGGGACACGTGTTCGAGCCCTGGTCCGGGAAGATCCCACATGCCGCGGAGTAGCCAAGCCCGTGTGCCACAACTACTGAGCCTGCGCTCTAGACCCCGCAGGCCACCATTACTGAGCCCGCATGCCACAACTACTGAAGCCCACGCGCCTAGAGCCCATGCCCCGCAACAAGAGAAGTCACCGCAATGAGAAGCCCGCGCACCGCAATGAAGAGTAGCCCCCGCTCGCCGCAACTAGAGAAAGCCCACGTGCAGCAACGAAGACCCAGTGCAGCCAAAAATAAATAAATAAAATAAATAAAAATTTTAATAAAATAAATAATGAGAATCAAGAGGAAAAAGGTGGGGTAAGTTAATGCACTTAGGATAGTATTCAATTGGGGTGAAAGGAAATCCACAACCTGAATTCGGGGCTACACCATGTTCATATATCTTATCTCTTTCTTTGCTGAATCAGCCTCCAAACTGGTGGTGTGTTAATGAGGATGAGTGTGTTTTGAGAAAGGGACCCTGACAGACAGATGGAAGGTGTCTGGGGGCACACAACTTGCTCTGTCAAAGAGACACAAGGGCAAGTACACCTGCAAACAACTTTGCTCGCCAGTTAGCCTGCTGAACAGTGTTGGGTTTTATCTGTGTTCTTTTGGGGAGAACACTTGTGGGGCTAGAGTTGAACCATATTAGACAGCTGATTTAAGGATAACATAGTTGTTAGACCAGAATGGTGTGATTTTACCTTAAGACTTGGGCTTTCTGAACCTTCCAATCCAAAAGTAACACTCTTGTTTGTTCCATCATACGTTCCATTTATTCTATCTTTAACACGTCTTACAGGTTACTAACTTCCTGTTTATGTCATCATATGCCTGTGTCTCATAAGCGCCTCATTATCTATACTTAGTGCATCCTCTGAATTTTGCCTCTTCACTTATGCTATTAGCTTACTTATTTTCTATGCATAACATTTCTTGAGTTCCATACATTCTGCTTGCTTTGCTTGTCTTTTTTAGAAGAATTGAGTATTCTTAAATAATAGGGCAAGCACATATTCTTCAAGTGCAATAGATTTTCTCTCCTACCGTCAGCTGGTGAGTAAAAAGTACTTTGAACAGAGTGAACATTAGACAAGTGGTCTTGTGAATGAACGGTATTTTTGGTGGAAATATCAGAAAAGGTTTTGCAAAAGGAGAATTGGAGCCGATTCTTAGGCTCTTCAGACTGGTTAGTTTGTTTTAAACTGCTTCATGTCAACTCATGAAAACCTTCTGTCCCCCTTATTGAAAGCCATACAACTGTTAAAGAAATTTCTCAACTAGTTTTGATTGTTGAGGAAAAACATTTCTGGAAATCTGGCATTGAGTATAACTAGAGTACATATAAATTCTCTCCCCTTGAAGGGGTCTGGAATTATCAACTGGGTTTTATTACCAAAGGAGTTTTGGCATGACAGCTTTTATGAAAAGGGCAGTCAGGGCTTTGATTGCCTTTATACCTAGCTATCTCTTAATTTTCACGAGTGAAGGATGCAGATAAAAGATTTATATGGAAAAATCCTTTTGAAGCTTATTCCAGAAAAGCTGGTTTACTGAGAATTCAAAATAGTGTGGATAAGGATCCTTTATTGTGCCTCCCTCTTGGAAACATAGAAATGGACCACCTGGTTGTTTTAGAAAATTAAAAGCGCAGAGCTTATCAAAATATTAGTTGTTGCATACCCGGGCTGAATAGGGGGTTTGGCTGATACCATAAGGTTAAGCCTGTTGAAGATCATGGATTTAAGCTCTCGTATTTGTCATATAGGGACTGAATCATCCCAGATATTAAAAAGAAAAGAGAGTGAAACGTTCAGGAGCTTTACCTTAACAGTGTTTAGAAGTGGAGCTTATTGCCCTCTTGATGGCAATTTCTAGCCCGTTGTTCCACTGAATTGCCAGGAACAGCGATTTTAGGTGTGAAGTTATTAACCATCTCAAGAGGGCTATCCTTTAGGACAAGGAGACCACTGAGGACTTGAATTGGAGAACTGGTTTCAGGCATTAAAGGTCCCAGTGGACAATATCATTTAGCCAGGCTTCTTTGGCAGACGGGGCCCCACCAGTCTGCTTCCTAACTTGGGCACTTCTCATTTCTCGTTTAATTGAATATATGTGAAAGCCATCCAAATCCTCCACAGCATAAGATGCAGTGTAAACAACATAAAAATAAGCAACATGATGGTAGGGTTTTCAACTGCAGTTTTCATAGCAAATGCAGAATCACTTAATGTGGTCCTTTGTTATTGGCTCATTAAAATTACTAAAATAAAATAACTAACTGAAATTAGAAAAAATAAAGTAGCTATTGTTTTATTCCCTTTTAATAATGGAATGTGTAAGGAACTTTGACTTACAAGGCCTGTAAGCATCTAATGGCAGTGATGATGGATAATCCTTTGGTATAGTATTGGGGGTTACCTTGGATTTCTGCTGTTGAGCCAGAGGCCCGTGGGTTACACGCTGGGGGCATAACCAGGTAAAGAACATGTTTTGCTGATCTAATGAGTCATCCGTATTAAGAGATGGTATAAATAAGCACTTTCCTTTCCTAACTCACCTGTCTTACTACCAGCTATTAAAGATTCTTGCTTTTGATGACAGGACACAGATAAATAGTGGCAGGTAGTATAGAGTGCTGATAGGCAGCACAACTTATTGTAGGTCTAATGTATAGTATGTTATCAGTGATACTCCACTTCTGAAAATAAACGGATAAGTGTAGTGATACGCCAAACTAGACTCATGCAGGGTATTTCACCATGTCACATTCTGCTGTATGTAGAAAGGTAAGAAAAAAGATTTTAGAATAGGATAAATTGAGAAATGATTTTTAGTGTATGAAATTAATTATGGAGGTGGCAGTTTTAAGTAAAGGTCCAGTGGCTATTATCTCTGTTACTTATCTTAAAGTTATTCTATTATGCTTTTTATAACTTTTTATAAACCATCCAAATCCCTCATAGCCTAAGGTACAGTGTAAACAAAATAAAGATAAGCAACATGATGGAAGGGTCTTCAATCGCAGTTTTTCTAATGTATGCAGAATCATTTAATGTGGTCATTTATAATTGACTATAAAATTACACAAGTAACAGCATGTCGTCAATGTTCTGTTAGGCCATTTTGGCCAATGACCATGGCTATTTATTTTTAGTTCTGAAAGGGCGTGTACTTCCTTCCTTCCTGATCTCTCATAATTCCACTCCCGCTATGCCTGCTCCTTGACTTCAAGTAGACCATTAATCTCTTAGCTTCTCTCCTTTCTCTGCACCTACCAATCAGTTCCCTCTTGACCTCTCTTCCTTTCCAGCTTAGTACGGGCCATGTGTTCTGTCATCCAAGCTATTCTTTCACCAGCAACTTTAGCTGTGCTATCCTTATCCTTCTGCAAAATGTATAAGTAGACTTAGACTTACCCAGCACTGCAAAATCTGGAATCAGGATTGATGCTACAGTTGATGCTGAGCCCTGTTAGAGAAAACCACACAACTGTGTAGGCTGTTGCCATGATATTATCATGGGATTCTGTCTCAGCTGAGCCTCTGTGTTTTCAAATCATCCATACTTGTTCTGTCATTTATAATGAGCCCAAAGTCTTACCTCTCCCTTCAGGCTCCCCTTTCAACCTCTCCCTCTCACTCTTACCTCTCACTCAGTAAACGACATTATTTTACTGCTGCATCAAGAAAATCAGGTCCATCAGGGTTATCCCCCTTTCTTCCCATTTCCGGTTTCGAATGTGTTTATAACTAGTAGAATTGATTAACTCTTAGATTCTATCTCATGAGGCACTAGCAGTATGGTGTCCCAGAATATTTCGAGGACAGAGGGATTTTCTGATTGTCCCATAGATGTCCTCTCACAGACAGTCGCTGACTTGGAGCAGTGCTGGATCATGATGCACCCAGGGTAGCTTAGCCTTAAAGGGCATCCAGAGATAACTAGATGGTTATTTCCCATAACCCAGAAGTCAGCTGAAGATCTCTGACCTCCCTGGCTCCTCCGGGAAAGTGCTGAATGGTTTTGCCCCACGTGGGTGCAAAGCTCAGCTCCTTTCAAGCTCCAGAGCCCCTGCTTGCTTTTGCGAGTTCACTGGTGATTTGGGGGTTCAGGTGTGAATTCCATCTTGTGCCCTGCAGCCTTTCTAATCTCCCAGTTCTCCCCTTTCCCTGCTTTTCTCCCTTCTTTGTCTTCCCCTAATCCTGTTCCATCTATCTGCTAAGAGCTTTACACATTCCCCTCCTTGTTCAATGCAGCTTAATAATGGTCATTTAAAAATCTGAGTGTGCTTGGGACTTTCCCTTCATCCTAAAAGGCTTTTCAGAGTTTTTTTTTTTTTTTTCCTGTTCTCTTTCTAAGAGGAATTCTGGAAATAACATTTTCTCTCTCTCACTTTCTAAGACATCTCCTTCAGAGCTGTTTCTTAAACATGACAACTGTAGTGGTGTTATAGCCAATATTGTGAGTGGTTTATTCTGGCCATGATTGTTCCATTTCTGCAGGAAGTTCATTTTTTACTTCTCAAGGAGGATGCTACGGCAGGCAAGCATGCATCCAGATAATCTGATGACTAAATTACAGAGGGTGGAAGCTGCAGCATGAAGTTTTGCTTTACATAATTTGGAGTTTGATTTGTCGAAACACAGTCTATTCTGATTCTTGTGGTTATGTTACAGTAAAATCATTTAAAGTCCCTGGGATCTGTGTCTTCATTAGTTCGTATGAAACCAAGAATGACTGCAAGCATCAAAATTAATTTGGAGCATTTAGTTCTATCTTTAAAAAATTCACCTGAATTAATATCACGAGTAGTAGTAATAGTCATATGTACAATAGTTACGGGTTGAACTGTGTCTCCCCCAAAATTCAGATACTGCAATTCTTACCCCCCAGTTAAGACTCAGAATGTGGGCTTATTTGGAGATAGGGTCTTTTCTAAGTTAAAATGAGGTTATTTTATGGTGGGCCCTAATCCAATAGGATTGGTGGCCTTATAATTAGGGGAAATTTGGAGATAGACTTGCATACAGGAAGAACACCATGTGATCATGAAGACGGCCATCTGCCAGCCAAGGAGAGAGGCCTGGAACAGATCCTTCCCTCACAGCCCTCAGAAAGAACCAGCCCTCCCTACACCTTGATCTCAGACTGCAAGCCTCCAGAACTGTGAGGCAATAGATTTCTGTTGTTTAAGCCACCTAGTTTTTGGTACTTTGTTATGACAGCCCTAACAGACTAACAGAGGATGGATGAAATTACGGTTCCTTACGCAGAATGTTCGATGGCCTAATCTAGCTCTGTAGTTTGAGAGGGGGGAAAAAACAAAGTTTTAAAACTATTTCCACCAAAAATGAAGGGTATGTAATTTGGGGGAGAAGGATGGAGAAATTTCGGTAAATTCAGTAACTTATCCTAGGATTTTCTAAAGTTTATTGGCAGAGAATCTGTTTTTTTTTAAGAGCTTTCAAGGAGATATAATAGCAGAACTGCTTAGCTTTGGTTGAAAGGGCATGTGTGTGTATCGGGGGGGAGCTGGTTGGTTGTGATTCCCCCCTGCCTCCCCCCGCCGCCCCCCCGACTCCACTCTCCCCATTAAGCAATCTGGAACCCTGGGCCTTTTAAGAAACAGTGGGCACTTAGGTTGTTTCCATCTCCGGGCTATTGTAAATAGAGCTGCAATGAACATTTTGGTACATGACTCTTTGAATTATGGTTTTCTCAGGGTATATGCCCAGTAGTGGGATTGCTGGGTCATATGGTAGTTCTATTTGTAGTTTTTTAAGGAACCTCCATACTGTTCTCCATAGTGGCTTTGTCCATCATCGGATGAATGAATAAAGAAGATGTGGCACATATATACAATGGAATATTACTCAGCCATAAAAAGAAACAAAATTGAGCTATTTGTAATGAGGTGGATAGACCTAGAGTCTGTCATACAGAGTGAAGTAAGTCAGAAAGAGAAAGACAAATACCGTATGCTAACACATATATATGGAATTTAAGAAAAAAAAATGTCATGAAGAACCTAGGGGTAAGACAGGAATAAAGACACAGACCTACTAGAGGATGGACTTGAGGATATGGGGAGGGAGAAGGGTAAGCTGTGACGAAGTGAGAGAGAGGCATGGACATATATACACTACCAAACGTAAGGTAGATAGCTAGTGGGAAGCAGCCGCACAGCGCAGGGAGGTCAGCTCGGTGCTTTGTGACCACCTAGAGGAGTGGGATAGGGAGGTGGGAGAGAGGGAGACGCAAGAGGGAAGAGATATGGGAACATATGTATATGTATAACTGATTCACTTTGTTATAAAGCAGAAACTAACACACCATTGTAAAGCAATTATACTTCAATAAAGATGTAAAAAAAAAAAAAAAAGAAAAGAAACAGTGCAACTACGCTTGGCTACTACTTTGAATTGACCCAGAAGGAACCCTGCCTGAGGGGTTAATTAGACTTTGCATGGGTTAGGATTTGCTGCCATTAAAACAAGTTATATTGTCCTATAGGCAAAATATTATTTCTGGGAAAGCGATTCATTATATATGCTATAATGGGGGAGGGGTTACCAGATCCTAGTTGGGGAAGCTTTTAGGGTCTTTGAAACATGGGGTGAATATCATGGGGAGAAATAACTAACCGATCATTGTGAACTTGTCTTTCTTTGATTCCTTTTTCTTGAAGTTATGCCAGGAGCAAGTATATCCCCAAATCTTCATTCATTATTGGCCCTATTGGTTAAGCCTTGTGCTTTTCAGTGAGCTCTGTAGTATTGCATAAAAAACTGCTTATAAAAGGATTTACATTTAATGAATTTCTCTGCAGCTTTCACTGAGCTCATTACTCTATCCAATCTAGTCTGGAACTTCCTCCTTCAATTATCACTGCTCTCAGATTTTCAACCTTCTCCTCTCTGGTGCCTTATTCCTTGTAGTTACTCAAAATGTTCAAGCTTTACCAAGTTTACCAAACCCCAAAACACCTTCCCTGCAGCCCATCTCAGCTCCCTGAATTTTAAAAGTCATTCCTTCATTTCCCTCTTCTTACCCCCAAGCAGGGTATTTCAGGGGCAGATGACGTCGGGGCCTGGATCACCATCTGCAGTGAAGTGTGTTGTTTCTGATCTATGCTTCATCATAGCTCACTGACCTCAGCTTTCCCTTGAAACCACCTTGAAATCCTTTGCCAGGGACTGTAAGTCTTGGAAAGTCAAATCTGTAGGATACCTGCTGCCGTTGCATTGAACTCAAAACATGTTCTAAACTGCATCCAAGAGAAGTGTATATCTTACTTTAGTAAAGAGCCTCTTCTATTTGTCTAAACTGTTTCTGTTTATTCCCCTTAGCATTGTTCGTCTTAATTATTTCACTTAATGCTTATGATGTTTTCTTTTTAAAAATTAAAAAAAACCCTTCCTAGTTTAACTTAAAAAATCTTCTTGCCATTTTGTTATTTTTTTATTTCTTTATCATATTAATTTTTGGTTATTTTATTTTATTGTAGAAAGAACACTTAACATGAGATCCACCCTCTTAACAAATTTTAAGTGTACAATGTATTACTGGTGAGTATAGGTACAATGTTGTACAGCAGGTCACTAGAGCTTATTCCTCTTGTTTGACTGAAACTATGCCTATTGATTAGTAACTCCCCATTTCTCCTCCCCTCAGCCTCTGGAAACCACCATTCTGCTCTGTGATTCTATGAATTTGACAATTTTGGATACCTTATGTAAGTGGAGTCATGCAGTATTTGTCTTTCTCTGATGGGCTTATTTTCACTTAGCATAATGTCCTCAAGGTTCATACATATTATCACATATTGGAGACCTTTCATTTTTTTTAAGGCTGAATAGTATTCCATTGTACATATCATATATATCATATGTCATATGTCTAACATATCATATGATACATATGTATATTTTACTTTTTTACAATTTTACCTCTTCTTTTTAATTTAAATGCCTTTTATTCCTTTTTCCTACTTAATTGTTCTGGCTAGGACTTCCAGTACAATGATGAAGTAGTGAGAGTGAGCATCCTTGCCTTTTTCCTGATCTAAGGGAAAAACTTTTCAATTTTTCACCATTGAGTATAATGTTAGCTGTGGGCTTCTCATATATGCCCTTTATTATTGAAGTTGAAGTACATTCCTTCTATACTTAGTTTGCTGAGAGTTTTATCATATTAATTTTTAAAAAGTCAAAATCTCTTTTATATTTAGCTTAGCACGTTTATACTCTTAAATGCCTCAGCTTATGGTTTTATGTATTTTTAATGTTTGAATTTCTTTTTTAAATTCTTTCAATATTCTCTATATAATTATTATATTTCACTTGTCCTATTTTTTACCCCCTCTTTTCTTGGTGCTCTGGTTTTTTTTGTCATTTATCTTCCTTTAATTTTGTATCTTTGATACTTTTTTCTTTGGCTCTTTTCTCCTGATTATTACTTTTTTACCCATTTATATTTTTAGCAGTGTAATATTTCTTTCTCTTTTTATTTTGAGGTTTTGATTTTATCTATTTTATAGATTTTAATTTTAGCAATTCTTTGCATTGTAATCTTCCAAATCCTTTCACATTATTTGTCTATTTCTTATTTTCCTATTATAGTACTTTAATTTCTTTTATTATTATTTTTTAAAAATTACAGACACATAAGCATTTTGTTGGAGACAAAAATTCTAAGAAATTTTTCTTAGTAATCAGAGTTCGGATGTTGTTCTTCTGACTGTCCCTAATAGTGGCTCCTTTGCCTTCGTAGAATATCTCCCCATTTCCCTTCAGTGTTGATACTCCAGGAAAAATAGTATTATCGTTGATACCTGCAAAATTGCATATGATAAATTTATTATCCAAAGGCAGTAATGATCCTCCTTATGGAAGAGGCTCATTTTACATTAAAATTAGTAAGTTTTTCTTTCCTTGAATCTCATATTGGCCAATTGTTTATGAAGGAGCTGGATAGTCTCATAGAACTCTACTGCTCTATGTTCTGATTAGACCATATATGGAATCATAAATCTGGTCTGGGACATATACTTTAAATAGAATGGTGAGGCGACTTAAAAAGCATGCTGCATGAGGAATAGTTGAGGGAGTTGTTTAGTTTAATTATAACAGGAACTTAAAGGAGATTTGCCTGCTATTGGCAGATAGCCCTGGGCTGCCATGGAAGAAGGGGTTGCTAACTAGGGCAGAAGTAGATGCAGTGGGTGAAATTTACAGGGAGCCAGCTTTGACTGTGTTTGTGGAAGGAAAACAATTTAAATATGGAAACTGTTCAACCACACACCATACTGCTTCAAAATGGATCATGACAGGTTAATTCGAGAGGGAAGTTAGAAGGTTCTGTGACTCTTTGGCCTTATGTTCATTTTTTACCTCTGGCCTTAAATTAGATTTTAAATGATCTGATTAGCTTATTTCAAACACAGTATTCGAATTTGAAATAGGTTTTTTCGTCTGATTTTTTTTTTTTTGGCTGCGTTGGGTCTTCGTTGCTGCCCGCAGGTTTTCTCTAGTTGCGGTGAGCGGGGGCTACTCTTCATTGCGGTGCGCAGGCTTCTCCTTGTGGTGGCTTCTCTTGTTGTGGAGCACGGGCCCTAGAGCGTGTGGGCTTCAGTAGTTGCAGCATGCGGGCTCAGTAGTTGTGGCTTGTGGGCTGTAGAACACAGACTCAGTAGTTGTGGCACATGGGCTTTGTTGCTCCACGGCATGTGGGATCTTCCTGGACCAGGGCTTGAACCTGTGTCCCCTGCATTGGCAGGTGGATTCTTAACCACTGTGCCACCAGGGAAGTCCCTCCTCATCTAATTTTATTTTTTTTGTTAGTGAGGAGGAAATCTTTCTTCTCAGCATCATCACTGGCTCTATGCCCCCAAGGTTGTGGTCGTTGTCCTGATATCCAGTAGGATGCATTGAATTTAAGTTCAGGTCATACGAGGGACAAGACACTAGCATTGGATTGGAATAATTTTAGAGCTAATCTTTAGCTATCTGGAGATTTATTTTGTCTCAATTTTCTTTAAGGAGGGTAAGTAACATATGATAAAACGCATGATTTTAAATGTTTAGTGTGATGAATTTTGACAGTTGTCTTCACCTGTGTAGCCACTTCCTGGAAATTCCTTCACGTCCCTTTTTAATTGATTTCTTCCCCATCCTCACTCCCATAGATCAACCATTTTCTGACTTTCGTAGCTGTAGTTTTGCCTCTTCTAGGGCTTCATATAAATGGGTCATAGAACCTTTACCATTTGTGTCTGGCTTTCTTGACTCACTATAATGTTTTGGAGGTCCATCATTCGTGTTAATACAGGATCAATAGTTTGTTCCTTTTTATTGTACTTCATTGACCATTTGCTCCTCCGGAGATTCTGTTTTTTGAAACCTGGAGGAACAATGTTGAACATTTCCAGAAGACTTTGCATTCTGTAGTAAGCTTCCTCCTGACCTCATTACTTAATATTGTCATATTTTTACTTAATTTTGGCTATTTTTATTGAAAGAAACAAGATAATTGTTGCGTAATATAAAATGCTAAAACAGTCTCTAGCTTATGGAAAGTCTTTAGTGAATGTGAGCTCTAGTGACAGCAATTAGCAGTTTACCTAATTTTGCCCCAAATACTTTTTAGTCCTAAACTTTAATGGTGTAGTAAATATGTTAGTAAAATAAGTCTCAGAAAAGTTTAATAAAATCCTTTGCGAATTGCACAGGAATTGAAATCTCTTCATCAAATCCATGAATAAGCTTTAAATATACACAGTTATGTTCTCTTTGAAATAAAGTGGTGAGTTATATTTGTTAACACTTTATTTATAATTGCTAAACAATGGAACCAACCTACTGTGCAATAAGAGAATTTATAAAAATTATTTTTATCAGCTTTATTGAGCATGGTTGACATACAATAACTGTGAATATTTAGTTCTGTGAATAACTGTGAAATTTGATACATTTTTACATACGTTTGCAACATGAAACCATCACCACAACCAAGATAATGAACATATCTATTATCTACAGAAGTTTCCCTGTGCCCCTTTAAAATTTTCCTCTCTTGCCCTATCTTTCTCCTACCCTCAGTAACCGCTGATTAGATTTCTGTCACTACATATTAATTTGCCTTTGATAGAGTTTTAGTAAGAGGTTGTTAAAATAAGTTATGGTACATTTATATTCTGTTAAAATAATGCTTTTGAAGAATATTTAATTATAGTGGAAGTACTCATAAACTAGGTGATAAAATGATATAAAATTATAAATATAGAATCATCTTAAATTTACGCACCCAAAATACCTTTAACATGAATAGAAAACGGATGAAAGAAACATTAAAATGAGATGGTTATTTCTGGGTGTGTGGGATTACAGGTGATTTTATTTAATTTATACTACTTGTCTACTTTCTAAATTTAGTATAATCAGAATACATTATTTTACAGTGAGAATAAAGTCAAAATAAAGAAATCTATGAACAAGGTGATCTGAGTCTCCAGTGAACTCTATAATGCATTTCTGCTTGGCTGAGTAAGCTTTTACTTAGGGATTTAAACTGTAAATAGTTGAAATTGTGTTCTCTATGCTAAAGGAAAAATTCTGGTAAAGAGCATTTTCTTTTTCCTGGAAGTATTGGAGTGCCTTGCATATTAATATAATTTCTCTGAGTAATCATGTTAATAACTATGGTACGTAAAATAATTCCTACAGTATCTGACTGCTTATCCTCCTGGAAGTGAACTGAAAGCATTAAGTGAGCTCTTTTGGTAATGAAGGTCACAAATCAAAAGAAGGAATATATGAAAAAAGATTAGAACAAAAAGAGCTAAAGCCGTAACTCTACATCCCTGTTATAATGAATCCTATAATTTGACAAATGTAAGCAGGTAAAAAATGGCACTTGATGAATTAATTATGAGCTGCTGTTTCTGATTGTCAGTTGGGAATAAAAACTTTTTTCCTGAAATCCTGAAAGATTCAGCAAAAAAAAGCACATATAAATTAAAATAAGTTGTTAGACATAAGCAAATTATCATTTTTTTATAAATAATGTTTGTAGTAAAGAGTAATTTTTCCTCTTTAATTTTCCATAGGGCTTATAGGATGTGTAACATAAATAAAAATTATAAAGTTTGTATATTTATTTTTACTTCTCTATTTAACAAACTAGTAATTACCTATCAAGTGTTAGTAGGCTTCTACTCAGTGCTATGAAAATTATAAAAATGAGCAACTAGTGTCCCTGGTCACAAGACACATAAAATTTAGTGTATTCTTTTGGGTGTCGTACTTAGGCTTTAAGCCAAGTATCTATTTTGAGTTTGAAGAAAATGAGTATTTACAAGTCTTATTTTCATCCATTAGTATACCAGAAGGAAGTGAAAAGTGACAGCATATATCAATACAGTTATCAATTTCTATTAAAATTTAGTGTTTAGGTCATTAAAAAAGAATGTATTCTATAAAAAAATAAATGAAAATCACAATACATTTTTTTACTCACTTATTTTTAGTAGTGTTATTATTTACTACTTTGGGTAAGTCATTCTGGAAAACACTTTTTCCAGAGGAGTAATAATTTATTATTTTGCATCCAAATTCCAGATTAGTATAGGTAAAACAAGACTGAATCTGGGATCAGGTCAGGAACTCCTAAGGCAGTTATTTCAGTCCTCAACCAAAGTGTAAACCAATATTACACACAATGTAATACACACAAGGAAATGGCCAATACTTTGCACAGTCGGAAGGGTATGTATTGTACTTCCCCTTACCTGTGGCAATAAGGTGTGTGAATCATGACTATGGGCAATTCTGATGCAAATGATCACATCTTATAGAATTGTTCTGGAAGTTTATAAATGTGGTAAAGATATATGTCAGAAACAAAGGCATATCATGAAAGTACAGTCAATGCAATTAAACATTTTATCCTTCCTTTGTGCTTCTGGTCTGGTTTTCTTCACAAATCCTCCCACTTATTAAACTGAACTCATTTTGAAGGATGCATTAGAAAATCAAGAAACAGGAATACGATATCTCAGTAATGTCTTTAAAAAAAGATATTTCAGAGTTAAACTGCTGATGCTCTCTGAGAGCTTAATTGTATTTAAACATAAATGAAAATCTGATGACTTATATCTTTCACCTCCCCCAAACCTTTTTCTAATGTAAATGCTATTTCATATAAAACTCCTTAAGCAGAACTTGACATCTTTTAAAACCATTCACTATCATAACATAATGTAGTCTGCAAATGTTTTTCACTTCATTTGAAATGTCTGTGTGGATGAACACAGATCCTATTGATAGCAACGATTGAATGCTTCACTCTCATTGCATAATGGAGCTAATATCACTATGAAATAAGATAATGAGCTTTCAGAATGTACAGAGCTCCCACAGACTTTTCACAGGTCAAAACAAAAACTTGGAGTAAAAATAGTGATACATCAATATTCCTTAACTGCTTTATCTTTACGCAGATGATCCTATATGTATACGTTAACAGACAGGATAGTTTCAAGAATAACCTTAAATACTTGGATGTGGTTTACTGCCAAGTGACTAAAATTGAACCCCTAAATTATTTAAGTTGAAGAGATGTATAAAAAAAATAGTAGGATTTAAGAACTACTGGAGGTCATTTTTCACTTTCAAAATGAGTACAGTTTACTGAAAAAATAATGAAGACTGCTTTGCATTGAAAATGAGTTGTTTTCCCTTTCTAGACACACTCTGCACAAACCATTTAATGCAGTTTACTCCTGATTGTTTGCAAGGTGCTTACCCAGTTTGTAGGTTATTCAGATCCTCTGTTTCTCTTCTTTTCCTGTCTGCTTTCTACCTTCTGTTCATATTAGTGTTTTCACCGTCCTAATTGGGTTGGGTGATTGAGAGGAAATGCCTAAAGAAACAGAAGTTATGTGAGTCAGTGTTTTTCTTCTTTTTTTAAAAAACATCTTTATTGGAGTATAATTGCTTTACAATGGTGTGTTAGTTTCTGCTTTATAACCAAGTGAATCAGCTATACATATACATATATCCCCATATCTCCTCCCTCTTGCGTCTCCCTCCCACCCTCCCTATCCCACCCCTCTAGGTGGTCACAAAGCACCGAGCTGGTCTCCCTGTGCTATGCGGCTGCTTCCCACTAGCTATTTTACATTTGGTAGTGTATATATGTCCATGCCACTCACTCACTTCGTCCCAGCTTACCCTTCCCCCTCCTTGTGTCCTCAAGTCCATTGTCTACGTCTGCATCTTTATTCCTGTACTGCCCCTAGGTTCTTCAGAACCACTTTTTTTTTTAGATTCCATATATACGTGTTAGCATACGGTATTTGTTTTTCTCTTTCTGACTTACTTCACTCTGCATGACAGACTCTAGGTCCATCCACCTCACTACAAACAACTCAATTTCGTTTACTTTTATGGCTGAGTAATATTCCATTGTATATATGTGCCACATCTTCTTTATCCATTCATCTGTCGATGGGCACTTAGGTTGCTTCCATGTCCTGGCTATTGTAAATAGAGCTGCAATGAACATTTTGGTACATGACCCTTTTTGAATTATGGTTTTCTCGGGGCATATGCCCAGTACTGGGATTGCTGGGTTATATGGTAGTTCTATTTTTAGTTTTTTAAGGAACGTCCATACTGTTCTCATTAGTGGCTGTATCGATTTACATTCCCACCAACAGTGCAATGTCCCTTTTCTCCACACCCTCTCCAGCATTTATTGTTTGTAGATTTTTTGATGATGGCCATTCTGACTGGTGTGAGGTGATACCTCACCGTAGTTTTGATTTGCATTTCTCTAATGATTAGTGATGTTGAGCATCCTTTCACGTGTTTGTTGACAATCTGTATATCTTCTTTGCAGAAATGTCGATTTAGGTCTCCTGCCCATTTTTGGATTGGGTTGTTTGTTTTTTTGATATCGAGCTGCATGAGCTGCCTGTATATTTTGGAGATTAATCCATTATCAGTTGCTTTGTTTGCAAATATTTTCTCCCATTCTGAGGGTTGTCTTTTTGTCTTGTTTATGGTTTCCTTTGCTGTGCAAAAGCTTTTAAGTTTCTTTAGGTCCCATTTGTTTATTTTTATTTCTATTTCTCTAGGAGGTAGGTCAAAAAGGATCTTGCTGTGATTTATGTCATAGAGTGTTCTGCCTGTGTTTTCCTCTAAGAGTTTGATGGTGTCTGGCCTTATATTTAGGGCTTTAATCCATTTTGAGTTTATTTTTGTGTATGGTGTTAGGGAGTGTTCTAATTTCATTCTTTCACATGTAGCTGTCCAGTTTTCCCAGCACCATTTATTGAAGAGGCTGTCTTTTCTCCATTGTATAATCTTGCCTCCATTATAAAAAATAAGGTGACCATATGTGCATGGTGTTTTTCTTCTTAACTTTAGCAAAATGTTTTTCCCGAAAGCTGTTAGTTAAAATCAGGTTTTCCATGTACTGTTGATTTTAGTTTATGGTATATGTGTCTTTCATTAACTTAGGGAATCCTAAACTTAATGGAAAAATAACAGCAGCACAATATGGTGAAACGCTTTGAAATCAGACACAGTGGGATTCAAATCCCAGTTTGGCCATTAATAACCACGGTAAGATAATTTAATTTATTAGCCTCTATTTCTTCATCAGTTCATGGAGGATGAGATAGCTGTCATAGAGACCTATTTTGAGAATTATTAATCATTTATGTTAAAAACTGGTACATAGCATATTCACAATTTTACCTGTTGTGTTTCTCAGTTTATTAGAGCAGATTCAATACCAGATGCCCGTTACTTGATTATATTAAGCTTGCCAACTATATTGTGAAAAGTGGTTATCAGAAATATCATTGACCAAAGTTTTAACACATAAACGTAATGACCCATTATTCACATAATCCTATGAAGATGGCAGTTCTAAGTCATAGAAAAGCACGCACCAGTTTTATTTAATGTATAGAAGGTCTTCACGAATTAGACAAACATAGAAGAGGACGTTCAAATTGATAATGCTAGAGACCTCAGTTATTCCTCAGGTTGTGTTCACTGTCAAATAGACATGTATAAAAAGATCTCACTTTATGTACCTTATGGACTAGATGTGATCCTGGAATTGGTTATATATAAAATTCCTTTTAAAAAGAAGAAGTTTAAATATATTGGAAAACACTGATGTTCGGAGAAATCAGAAACTTCTGATAGATGCTGCCGAGTATATTTTTGGGTTTCTTCAAGATGCAGTTGTAAATCATGTCACAGAGTTTACGTCTTATTCTTCCCATTCCTGCCAGGCTCTGCTTCCCAGGCCTCTCATGCTTGCCTGGGATCGAAGCAATTTCATAAACTAATTCATATCCAGGTGTAATCACTTTGTGAAGAAATCTGTCGGAAAAATTGTTTTTCAAGTGTGTTACAGGTTTTTTAAAAAAATTTATTTATTTTTGGCTCCGTTGGGTCTTCGTTGCCGTGTGCAGGATTTCTCTAGTTGCAGCGAGCAGGGGCTACTCTTTGTTGCTATGTGCGGGCTTCTCACTGCTGTGGCTTCTCTTGCTGCAGAGCATGTGGGCTGTAGGCATGCAGACTTCAGTAGTTGTAGTGCGTGGGCTCAGCAGATGTGGCTCGCGGGCTCTAGAGCACAGGCTCCGTAGTTGTGGCGCACAGGCTTAAGTGTGTTATAGTTTATTTAAAGTTATTTAAAAAAATTCAGAGAACACAGGGCCTAGTTCCTTTAATGTAAAGGACACAACTGCATTAGCTAGTGTTGAATTGTTAAATGGAGTTGAGCCGTGAATCGGGCAGGAGGTGGTGTTGACTGGGAGAATCATGCTGCAGGAGAAGGTTGCTCTACCATCTATCATCAATGGCACAAGGAGAGTTCAATGTATTTTCCAGATAAGGAATTGAGATGCTGAGAGACACAGAAAAGCCAATGAAGTGACTCAGTGTGGATGAGGGGCCTTTTTTTTTTTTTAAATAAATTTATTTATTTATTTTTGGCTGTGTTGGGTCTTCCTTTCTGTGTGAGGGCTTTCTCTAGTTGCGGCGAGCGGGGGCCACTCTTCATCGCGGTGCGCGGGCCTCTCACTATCGCGGCCTCTCTTGTTGTGGAGCACAGGCTCCAGACGCGCAGGCTCAGTAGTTGTGGCTCACGGGCCCAGTTGCTCCGCGACATGTGGGATCTTCCCAGACCAGGGCTCGAACCCGTGTCCCCTGCATTGGCAGGCATATTCTAAACCACTGCGCCACCAGGGAAGCCCGAGGGACCTTTTTAAAGTAAAACTTTTGTTTTCTCAAATTACTGTACATACACCCCCTATTTTAATTGAAAAAAGGGGCAAATGTGTTTTATCGTTCTTGATAGTGATCAACTGAGCACAGAATGAAGGATTAGCTTAATTATTGATCACTGTAGGGAGTGTCATTCATAAATAATCCACTTTCACTAAAGCTGTGTGCTTCCCCCATTTTACCCTGTATTTTTCAGGTTACTAAAAGAAAAATCACTTACTGCCCCTTTGACCAGTTTATTAACTATCTCTTACAAATGTTGCCAAGTTTCAGCTGGATGGATAAGTCAAAATGAGATTAAAGACTCACATCATCCTAAGTGCATATTGGACATAACTATTTATTTAACAAGAGAATTATAGCACATTCAGTGGATTAATGGCAGGAGAGTATATCTGGAACATCGTCAGGTAGAAACACCTCTGATGTAGGCTCTGGGGAGAGAGAGCAGAAAGAGAGGTGAGATTGTGCTGTATTTAGCTATTCTTGATTTTTGGCCTGAATACTAAAGCTATTTCTTTAATGAACATTTCGGTTAATTAAGAAACTTCATTTAAAGTTTGGTAATTTTTGTGTAAACTTCAAAGAAGTGAAAATGGCAATGTAAAGAAAATGAATTTCAGGAAAGTCAACTTAAGTCAACTTAAATAAATTATAAGAAAAGGATCTGTAAGTGGAAGAATCCACGTAAACGAGATTATTTCTGAAAGCAACACTGGTAAAAGTAGCAAGAGGACAGGAAAGCAGGATGAAACCTGGGTAGCTACGCAGAGCTGCAGATTTAAAAGGCTCCAAAGAGTAAGGATTAGAAAGGAGTATTAGACCAGAAACAGGGCATATCAGTGATGGCATGTAGGAATAAAACCAGGAAAGCTACGGTGAATAGAACTGAAATACACCAAAATTGACAAATATTCTTTAGGTATGTATGAGGTGCAGGGAAGACTGAGAAAAACATATCCTGTATTAGATTTAAAGAAAAAGAGATATGATACCAAAACAGAAAGCAGAATTCAGTTGTTATTTAACCTTCGTGATAAAATATAGTGTATAATTTGGAAAATGGAATCGGAAACTGTGGTTGAAGGTCAGGGAAACAAACTAGACTTGCCAGGGAGTGGTCAAAGATCAGTTAAACAGATCCTGATGACATTCAAATTAGAATGCCAATTATTGATGATTCTGGCCCTGAGGTGCTAAAAATAACACCTTTTTGTTACAGTAGAAAACTATTCTTAGTGATTTTTAGGTCACTGTGAACTGTTAGTGCCTGCTTCATTATGCTTTATGTCAAAGGACACAAATGAAATTTTATTTTTTTATTATGAACGTAGTTCATGATCTTTTTTTCAAGTGCCTTATTTTTATAGCTTTTTCCTTTGTAACCTAGTGTGACTCCCCATTTTCCTGTATCGGCATACTATGGGACAAAAGCTCACCTCATTTGAAGTGACTTGTGTTCACAGTAAGCATTATAGATGGGTCTCAAGTGAGAAAAGCCAATCTGTGTGTCCCAAAGCTGTCAGGGCATCAGAGAGGAGTGGACCAAAAGATGAACCCGGGACAGCACCTGTCTTTAAAAACATTTTTTAAAATTATAGTCGATTTACAATATTATATTAGTTTTATGCGTACAGTATAGTGATGCAGTATTTTTGCAGATTATACTCCATTATAAATTACCAGAAGATAATGGCTCACACTCCAGTCTTATTTTTAAAAAGCAAACGTCTTATTTGGATCAATTAAAGAAAATATATAATATATGCTATTTTAAAAAATTATATAATCCTCCCTTCTGAAGACAGCTTTTTATTATGTCCATGACAGAATACAATGTACAGTGTTATATTTTACAATTACAGGGATTTGAAGAACCTGGCAAGCTTCCATGAAAAGCTGCAAAGATTACTCATCAATAGCTGAATAATGCCTATACATGCAATTTAATATTGATTTGTATTTGCCCTTAAGATGTCTGAGAATGAGTCAGCCTCGTGGAGGATAACACATGTTACCTGAAGACGGCTAGTTTCACTAGCGGTGAAACTGCAAGTGGTGGAAGTTTGATTGAATATACTTAGCTTCTGGTAAAGGTCTACACTTTATCTAGAAGCTCTAGAGGAAGGTTCACACCGGTTTTTAAAGTAGTTCCTATGCCATAAAAGCAGCACATGGAAAAGGAACAGCACTGGAAACCAGACTGCATTCCTGTCTGGGTGGTTCTCCCATGACGTTGGCCAGGACACTTCAACTTTCTGTCCTCATGTTGCCCTAGGCTAGGTGCCCATGAAGGACTCTCTCAGGCACTCTGATTCTCTTTTGAATTCTCTCTTTGAAAATTTGTGGTAAAGAATGTACATAAAAGATCTAAATGTACCAAACCTTTGTGTGTGTGTGTATTATCTATCTCCATATTCTTTTTTTTTTTGCGGTACGCGGGCCTCTCACTGTTGTGGCCTCTCCCATTGCGGAGCACAGGCTCCGGACGCGCAGGCTTAGCGGCCATGGCTCACGGGCCCAGCCGCTCTGCGGCATGTGGGATCTTCCCGGACCGGGGCACGAACCTGTGTGCCCTACATTGGCAGGCGGACTCTCAACCACTGCACCACCAGGGAAGCCCTATCTCCATATTCTTAAGGGGAAGTTGAATGAGGAAATGTGGATAGCAGATCTATTACCATTTTCTTTTGGCACGTAGGTTAATGCTTTGAACATATTTCTAAGTAGATGCCTCAGACACTGAAGATGTCCATCAGTAGGAAATTGATTAAGTTATGGGACATGCTTGTGATAGCCAGTCTGCTAAATAAAGAATATCTGGACACAACATAAAGTGAGCAATGCACATTCCATTTTAAAAATTACACACACACACACATGCACACACACAGGGTCTGAGTGAATTTGTCAACAGTGTCAACAGTGGCTATCCTTTGATGGAGGGATTATAGGTGACTATTTTTGCACTTAGGGAAAAAACCCCAGTAAATATTAAAAAAAAAATCACCTGTTAGTTTTCTAGGGCTACTGTAACAAATTACTACAAAGTGAGCGGCTTGCAACATCAGAACCATATTGTCTCACAGTTCTGAGGTCAGAAGTCTGAAATCAGGGTGTCCAAGGGCTGTGATCTCTCTCTGAAACCTGTAGGGGAGAATACTCCTTTGCCTCTTCTGGGTTGTGGCGTTTGCTAGCCATCCTGTGTAAAAAACAAGCAAAGTATTTAACTTTGAGAATTTTATAATATTTACATAAATTTTAGTTCTACTATGATAACCACTAGTATTAAAAAATTCTGTTTCGGGTCTTCCCTGGTGGTCCAGTGGTTAAGAATCCGCCTTCCAATGCAGGGGATGCGGGTTCCATCCCTGGTTGGGGAACTAAGATCCTACATGCCACAGGGCAACTAAGCCCGCGTGCTCCGGAGCCTGTGGGCCACAACTAGAGAGAAGCCCGTGCGCCACAACGAAGATCCCGCATGCCGCAACTAAGACCTGATGCAGCCCCCAGCCAAAAAAAAAAAAATCCTGTTTTAAATTTTAGTAAGTTATGTATACACTAAACTTTAAAAATATAATCAGTGGTGTTGACCCTTATTAATGGAGTTATTGCTTGAGGAATTTCCAACCAGAATACATAGACTAAATGCACTTGATAAAATGTCTGTCTCTAAGTTTGTTTTCATCGGTATTAGTGAGTACACAATATTGCCATGGTAAGGGCTGCATGAGTATAAGGCCACATGCTTAGTGGTGAGGGGAACAGGTCCTGGGTTTGCATTCCACTCCATCACCTGCTAGCTTACTGTTCTTGGCCAGGTGGGTAGCCATTCTGAACCCGTGTTTCTCAGCTGTAAAGTTGAGAGGCTAATACCCATCTGAAAGGTTTATTTTGAGAATAAAGTGAGATAATTTATCTAAACCACTTTGCACACTATCTGGTACTTAGTAATTTTTCAGTGAAGGGAGGTGATCAATAATAATGTTAGTATTAAATAATGTCAGATAATTTGAGATTTAGTTTAAGCATCCGTTTTAGAGTGGCAGAACCATCTGTTGTATTTGCATTCATTGATTCAACAATGCACTAAAAGGCCAAGGGAAGGATAGGGAATGAGACAATTTGTCTTTAATTGGCTGGTGTGCCATGTTTGGGAAAAAACCCTTTATTTTAATTTCAAAAGATAAGTATAACAGGTAAGTGTCAGAGAAAGTAAAGACTTTTAAAGCCTTCAAATTGTCCTCAAGTAATGTCAACTTGATGGTAAAGCGTTCCTAAAATACTTTAATTTTCATTTATTAGTGACTGTGATTTCACTATGTTGGCTTAGTGTAACATCAGCAAAATGTCAAGGATCCTTCTAATATTCTTACTTGTAGTATTAAATAATTTTATGAGTGAAGGAGATGGCCTCATACAAATCAATGAAAAAAAATGAGAGTTCTAATAGATGAACAGATAAAGATAATGAATAGATGACTCACAAAGGAAAAGTAAAACTGGAAAATAACCATGAGAAGAAAAATGTTCTCTGTAATAAGGGAAGTAGAAATTAATACAGCAAAGTGTCTATTTTATTTCTTGCCTATTGTGATAGGAAAACTTTTTGCTACAGAGAATTGGGATCTAGTGACATTAATTAGTCACCTAGAGTATTGATGGCAGTAAAATTGGTGCAACCATTTTCTCTCAGTTTGAGAATATGTATCAGGGGCCTTAAAGTTGGGAAAAGGTATATGCAGGAAATGTTCATCAAAATGTTATTTACAATTGTGAAGACTGGAACAATGTTAATGTCAGCTACCATGGTTAAATTAATAGTTATATATTGTGTAGTCAACATGTGTATTACTTATATACACATATATATTCCAATAGTAGTGTTAATTGAGAAAAACAGAATATAAAGTTACATGTATACCATAATTAAAGTTTTATAAAAATATGCATGAAAAAAAAACTTGAAGGAAAAGCCCAAATTGCAGTTGTGATTACCTAATAGAGGTGGTATCGTGAGTTTTTTCCCTTTGCATATTCTGCAAATTTTCTTTGCTGTAGTACTTATATTTTATACAAATGTTTTATGAAACAAAAAAAAAGAGATTGACTGTTGAGCAGATATATTCTTGCCTTGTGGACACGTTTATCTTGGCCTCCAGGGCAAAAGCTGAATGCTTAAATAGGTATTAATGAGCCCTAGATTCAGCAGTAGGCGAGGATGAAGATGTCAAAGGTTAATACACATTTTGACTGGGATGATGTATACAATGAAAATTCATGTCCATGCTATTCTGGCAATTTTTCCTTTAAAAAAGTTTGAGGATGTTTTTTTAAAGCTAAGAATGGTAGTAATTTTTAATAATGAAAAACTGACAACAGAAAAAAGGTTTCTATATATACCAAGTACTTCTATTTTCCATGGCCAACACATAAGTACAGTTAGTTTATCTTGGTCTGTAATTTATCATACTACTTTTTTGTCAAAACATATGAGACTTAGGATTGCGTTTAATCTTCCAACAATGTTCCCCTGAATAAATAGAATTGTAAACATACTACATTGTTTCGTGAATAAGTCATTGAGTCATGAAAACTTTTTTTTATGTTCACCGAAGACCTCCTCTAATCCAAATGCAAAGGTTGCTTTTTCAGTTACTGTTATGGACTGAATGTTTATGTCTTCCCCAAATTCATAAATTGAAGCTCTAATTCCCAGTGTGGCTGTATTTGGAGATGGGGGCTCTGAGGAAGTAATTAAGGTTATATGAAGTCATAGGGATGGGGTCCTGGTCTGATAGGATTAATGTTATAAGGGGAGACACAGAGAACTGGAACTCTCTCTCCTTGCACTAACACACCAAAAGGAAGGCCATGGGAGCACATAGAGAGAAGGTGGCTGACTTCAACCCAAGGTGCCCTGCTGGCACCTCAATCTTGGACTTTCCAGCCTCCAGAACTGTGAGAAAATAAATTTCAGTGTGTGGTATTTTGTTATAGCAGCTCAAGCAGACTAATACAGTGACCTTTGAAAGGATCAGGCACATAATTTCTCCTTCCTTTAAATATGCCTTCCTTTCAGCTTCCACGAAGCTACATTCTCATGATTTTCCTTCTGTTTCTGTCTTCTCACAATATGGAGTCATCTAACAATCTGTAAAATATCTAACACATATCTAGTGAACTTTTTTATGTAGAAAGTACTATTCTAAATAATCACAGAAGCCTTTGAGGTAGGTAGGGTCATTGTCCCTGTTTTACAGGTGAGTAAACTGAGACACAGAGAGGCTAAGTGACTAACCCAAGTTACACAGTAAGAGGGAGATCTGGGATTGGAACCCGGTCCCCTGGTTTCAGAGCCTGGTGCTTTACCACTGCACCCCGTTTCTTAACAGTGCCCCTCAGTGGCTGAAAACCCAGAGGTGGCTCAGCGAGGGCAGGCATTGCTATGAGAAACCCAGAGAGGGAAAGGTACACAGCTTTCTGATTGGGTGACGTGATAGGAAGATATGTTTTTAGAACCCCTGGAAGACCCATAGGATCGAGTATGACTTTTTACAACTAAATTTCAGAATGGGAGAGCCGATTTCCTGGTGCTGTTTCCAAACAAGGTCCTGCTGATTTAAGGCAGCACTGGTCATGTGATGGTCAAAGGAGACAGCAGAGTTGGTTTTGAGAGCATGGATGGACACCTTCACTAACTAGGAGACACTGGGTTTGTTTCTGAACTTCAGGTCCTGACCTTCATTTGCTTACAAGGAGATACATCGTACTGTCCCATTCATAACTCATTCAGTACTTAAATGGAAATCGTATAAAGGCTCTTAGCACAGTACACAGCATAAATGCAGGCAAAGTATAGGATTGATGTTCTCTCATGGAAATAATGGTGACTGACCAGGAACCCAGAGGCAGCGACCTTTAAGCAGGTCAGTTTTTCCTGAGAAAATTCCTTCATGTCACTCCAACATATGGCAAAAAGGCTTCCACTTATTATCTGGGTAACCTTAGACAGTAAGTGAACCTCTCTGAACCTCAGTTTATTGATCTGTTAAACAAGGATAATGACATTTACTTTGATGAAGATTAAAGTTAGATAATAATGTCTTTAATCGCTAACCTACTTTCTTATTTCTTTAGTATTTGGAGCAATTTAGTAAATGTTAGTAAATGTTATGGAAAGGTCTTTGGCTGTGAATTTTTCCAGTTTTCATTTTATGGCCACCTTACCTGGAACTCTGTTTCTTCTTTCTGCCATTCAATGGGGTCATGAAATTATAGAGATTTTAACTCCTCAAAGTTTAGAAATTAGGGGAAGTTTATCAAAGAAATGGTATCCTGAAAAATAAGAGAGGAGAAAAAGGATTATAAAACAGAATGTAAGCTGGCAGGAAGAGATATTTCCATTGTTTTAAAATGAGGCAAAACTGAGTAGAAATAAGTATCAGCACTGACATTTCAGAAAGCAATGAAGTATTTGCCCAGAGACCTGTGAGATAATTTGTCATTTTGGACTTTTCAAGTAGGACTTAAAAAAGCACAAGTGAGCAGTTGGCTGACTTGGGAAACTGATGGGTGTTCTCAGAGAATCTGTTTTCTTCATTCAGTGGAGGTAACCTCTTAACAAGAACCTTAAAGGGTCATATTTTGTGACGTTTTTTATTTCAGGGGGAAAACAATGTTCGTTACCTCTTGAATTTTTCTTGGTGTCTTACATGATGAATTATTTGAGTGCGAAGAGACTCAAAAAATCACTTAATAAAAGCCCTTACCCTTGAATAGGATTATATATAAACCTGACCTGACGGATGGATCAACTTAACGAAACAGACATCTTCGAAAACCTACTGTGAGCCAGGCACTTGATCAGCAGTACATGAGGTACAGAGGGGAAAACATCACCGTCCTTTCTTCCTAGGAGCAATGAAGACAGGAACAGGAGTGAAGGGGGACAGGATCTTACAAAGTTACCCTGGTACCAAAGCAGTAAATACTAAAAATTACTGGTTTATACAGAGTGCTCTGGGAACATCGAGGAAGAACTGGATATTCTTAGGAAGAATAGAGAAAGCTTCACAAAGTATGTGACACGTGAGCAGAAATCTGAAGGCTAAAGTCTATATCAAGTGAAGGAAACAACTTGTATAAAGGTATAAAAGCTATCAGAGAGAATAAAAAACTGAGAATCGCATAGCAAGAGTAGCAGAATTTTGGTGCATGTCTTTTTTTCTCAGGCAGGTGATGGTATCAGAAACTCAGAACAATACCTGCTCTATTTACTATCCTCTTTGGAAAGAACTCCAGAACCAATCTTTTCGTTCCGACAACTGCCACTGCCCTAATTGTCAAGGGGTAGAAGATGAAGAGTTGGCTAAAGCTTAAATTCATTTATCTCTAGGTTGTTTCTTGACAAACATGGACACTTGTTTTTCTTACACACCTTTGGAAAGAATCATCATGTAATTCTTACTCCTTTTTCCATCTTGTCTACGTTAAACAAGTCTGGATGTTCCTGGAGCTGTGGCAGATTGGACAACAGTTTTGGCCCTTTTCTCCGAACCCTGTTTAATTTCCCTGAGTTTGTGGAATATGACAATCTGTGAAAATAAAAATGACCTCCTTTCAAAAAAAAGAAAAGCTATTGGCCGTCCAGCATGAGGACCAGGGCTCTGGTATGCCTCTGTGGTTGCTTGGCTGCATGTGAGGAGTAATAAGAGATGAGGCTGCAGGAGAAGGTGTGGAAAGGATTTCAAAATGGGTGGTTTCTGTTTGGGAGATGGAGTGGATCTAGGTTTGGGCAAAAAGAAGAAGGAGTGGGTTTGAGGAGAGAAAAGCTACCATGGCTTTGAGTAGTTTGAAGTATGTATTAGGGAGAGCAGAGCAAGAAGAAAAATGAGAAGCTTGAACTCTTGGGAGGAAAGGCCAAGGAAGAAACCCGTGAATAAGACAGAGAAAGTAGGAAGGACTGGAGAGGAACCATCCTAGAGGTAGGAAGAGAACCAGGAAAGTGTAGCATGAATGAATCCCAGAGAGAGCGTTTGAGGAGGGAGCTGGTGGCATTAGCACAAGCTAGGGGGAGATTAAGTGGGATGAGAAGTGAGAGTCCAGTAGGTCAGGGTCACTGGTGACATTGCTGAGAATGACTTCTCAAAAGCCAGGCTACTTTGGAATGATGAGTGGGTGAGAGGTGAGGAAGTGTCCCTTTGCTGGTCCTTTGGCAGAGAAGAGAAGAAAGGAGGGCGAGAGAGTTCTGTGGGGACGGTGTGGAGTGCAGTAGATACAGAAGATTTGCACATGTTTGTGTTTGATCTGAGAGCTGCAGCCAGGAAGGGAGCAGGTGAGGATACAGAGAGGGAGAAATTTACAGAGGAAGTTTCCAGAGGAGGTGACAGAGGCTGGGGTCAAAGGCACACACACATGGGAGGATTAGTTCTTGAAGAAGCAGGACACATTTTCCTCTAAGACAAGAAGGAAAGACACAGAGACCAATGAAGGTGAAAAAGAGGAGAGGGGATTCTGTAAATGCCCTGCTTTCTAAACTCTCTTACCAAAGGGAGCATTTGCTCCCAGATGCTAGCGTTTGCTAGCATTTATTTTATTTTATTCTGTTTTATTGGAATTGTTTCGGTTTTTTGGTTTGTTTGCATTTTAAAGGAAATGGAGATATCATACCAATAAATCTTGCAGGTTTGCAGAAATCATACGTCATCCAAGCTCTAGAATGTGCTGATCTGGAAATGGTTTACTTAGGGGGAGAGTTCCTGGCCACATCTTTTCAATGTTTCTCATACAATCAACCTTCGATCAGAATTGAGGAATTACTTAAGGGATTGACTGGTGTTTGTATCTTATTGGTTATACCATAATTTGTAATAATAATAATTTTAGGAGCCATTAAATACATGTACTATACAAAATAAAGAGAAAATAGTACATTAGCAAGGAACCAAAAGCTGCAGATATTATTAGAATAGAATATTAACAGTCTACTAGGTTGAACCATTTGACCATTTTTGGTCTACAGAAGTGGCAGTTTCATACAATTCAGTGTGATGATAATGTGAAACTTATGAGAATATCTGAACAAATACATCCTTCCAATGGACACTAATGTGAGTCAGTCTCCATAGTGGGAGGAGCCAGGACTGTGGCCCCAGAAGGGACCAGGAACTGTTCCCACCTCCATCTCTTACTAGCTGCATGACCTGGGGCACGTTATTTCATATCTTTGAGCTCTCATTTCCATTAAAAAAAAAAAATTTATTTATTTATTTTTGGCTGCATTGGGTCTTCGTTGTTGCGCACGAGCTTTCTCTAGTTGCGGTGAGCGGGGGCTACTCTTTGTTGTGATGTGCAGGCTTCTCATCGCGGTGGCTTCTCTTGTGGCAGCACGGGCTCTAGGCGCACAGGCTTCAGTAGTTGTGGCTCGCGGGCTCTAGAGCGCAGGCTCAGTAGTTGTGCACGAGCTTAGCTGCTCCGCAGCATGTGGGATCTTCCTGGACCAGGGATCGAACCCTTGTCCTCTGCATTGGTAGGCAGATTCTTAACCACGGCACCACCAGGGGAGCCCTCGTTTCCATTTTTAAAATGTGATAATGATAGTACCTAATGCGTAATGTTTTTATGAGGAGTAAATGAGATAATTTATGCGGCTCTTAGCAACATGCCTGACACGTAGTAAACACTCAATAAACAGCTAATAAAATGTAGCTATATGAAATTTTAGTAGAAGCAGCTTGTTTGTAGTAGAGGATATTGTGTGTAATGAAAATGCTGAATTGGTAGAAATTAACATACACTAAATCTGGTGATATTTATAGCTTTTTAAAGTCCTTCTGAACAGGTTAAATTAATACGGTTGCCCTGGGCACCTAGAGATAATGCTGCTGTGCTGATCAGTGTGTGGATGACGACTTCGTTTATAATATTAGTTATGTGCCAGAAGCTCTCTGAACAGAGCTCTGGGGGTTATTTAAAGGGTGGTTTTACTTACTGTGTTATTGAGGGCTATTTCCTTTATTTAAAGAGCTCCAAATTGTCCATTTTCTTATATTCCTGACCATGGATGCTTCATATTATATAGGAATATTTAGAAATGTGGTGATTAATTTCAAGAAGACCTAAATTCTTCTACCAGGTTCCTTTCTCCTGTGACCATGAGTTCATTTAACATTCATTTACTTTGGTTATTTATTGGAAAATGAGAATGACAGCTTTCCTTCTAGCTTGGGACTATTCTGAGGACAAATAAGGGAAAAATGTGGTATTTAAGCATTTATTTAGTCAACACTTTTAAATTTATTCTCTGATAAACACTGTATCTGATTTCTGTTCTCAGAGGGAATATAATCTAGTAGGGTAGACGGATACACAGACAGTTGAACTTTGGGTGGTAAAAACAATGAAAGGGCCATGCAGGCATGCAATAGAACCCAGAGGACTGTGCTATCACTGGGGGCTTTTTAGAAAGGGATGTGGTACTTGAGGCTGGTATAGGTTCAGAATTTCAAGAAGCAGAAATTTCTTTTTCCTACAATCTAAAGCTATGATACCGAATCCTAGTTTGAATGTCTTCATTTCCTTTAAGTTTAATCCCTTAATTCCTTGAATTTAATTTTATGAATATATATTTGCCAAATAGCACTTCTAGTCACTGGAACAAGGGTCACGTCATCTTTCATTTCAAAAATGTTGTTGAGTGTCTGTTATATGCTGAACATTATGTTGGGTGCTGCTTGAAATATGGAAAGAAGTGGTTAATAATGTTTGCCCTTAAGAAGTTATGGCCTAGTTAGGGATTCTAATGCATTACAGCAGAATGAGATAAATACTCCTATAGGGATGTGGGTAATATCTATATGAGGCTGAGATAATGAAATGTCCATAGCATATGTGAGGTTTCATAGAATAGATAGTAGGATTTTATCTGGATCTTTGCAAGTGATTGGGACATAGAAGTGAATTGAGCTTCAGCAAAGGCAGGGAAGCATGAAATTGCATAGATTCTCTGAGTAGTAGGGATGACTAGAGGGTAGTGATTTTGAAAAGATGAAGTGGGGGAGTAGATTGGAAAAGGAGATGGGGCTAAAATTTAGGGGTTTTACCCTTTGTAGGCTCTGCTAAGATCTCTACTATAGAGTTCTTTTTTCTCTTGAGAGTGAAGGATCTAAAAAGCTGTTTTACTATATTTTAGATAGAGGAATAACACCAGACTCAATGATCAGGTCCTTAGCAGAACCTTTAAGAATAGCACTGGTTGCAGTGTGATTTGAAAGCCTGGGGAGGAGAGATGAGATAGGAGGCTACTGCCCAAATACCCTGAATGGGTGATAAGAGACCTTTAATTCAAGATTGATGAAGAAAGCAGATACTGAAATCTTCCCTTCCCACACAGTACTCAGAGAAATATGTAAAAGAGAAGATATTATAAAACCAATAATTATATATCTCTGCTAAAAGAAGAAAGTAGATGAGGTTAAGTGTAAGAGCACAAGGGAAGATTATCTCACATAAAAGATGAAGTCAGTAGGGAATTATAAAGACCTGGGAAAGAATTCCATCCTGAAAGAATTCACAATTACTTAACATACACAGGATTTGCTCCTGAGGAAATAGAGATAATTGAGTAGTCTGAAAAAGACGGTAAAATGAAAATATTGAACATCTTCAGGGTGATAAATGTCTTCACACTTATAAAACCAAAACAAGTATTTGTAAAATAAGAATAGACATTCAGATATCTTGGAAATAAACAATAAAATTATTAAATGAAATCATAGCCGATAGACTACATAATAGCTTGGACGCAGCTTAATAGTAAACCAGTGATTTAGAAGATAAACCTAAAAAATTTCCCCAGCGTACAGCAGGGATAAAGCTATGGAAAAATGATAGAAAACTTAAGAGACATGGAGGATGAATTCATGAACTCCAACATCCATATAATGGTATGAAGGTACGGAAGGTAAAAAGACAAAAAAAGGAGGAAAAGTGGAGTATGGGAATACCAAAGAATGAACTGAATCATTGTCTTGAATGGTTGAATATATGAGAAACTTGGAGCACTTGTCAAATGTTTGGATATAGAGTGTGAAGCTGGAAGAGTTGAAGAGGCTCCTAAGGGGAGTAAACAGGTGATGATGCTACTGAATTTAGGAAGAAAAAGAAAGTTGTGGGTAAATTATATTTCAATTAGGTTTGGAAATTCAGGAAAAATAACTCTGGACATGCTCATCCAGTACTAGAAACCAAGTCTGGAAGCTCAGAGGAGAGGTAGGGAGGAGATCACAGAGGCAGTACTTGAAGGAATTCAAGTGCATAATATAATGGAGAATGCGCTAAAATGTGCTATTTGATATACAATTGTTGTACTGTATGGTTTTACTTTATTAAATCAAAGTTGATTATGGTACAAAGAGGTCTGTCTCATTAAAAATGTATCACAGGGAAGATGAAAAGCAATGTGTTTTGTTATCTGGCAGTTCTTTTTCATATTTTGTGTTTGGATTATGTTGTTTGGTTTATGTTTGACATGTTAATTAACCATTATGTTTGATTTTTATTAATGCTTTTCCATATACACAGTAATATGGCTTTTCTTGTTCTGCCCCACTCCCTTTCCAAAAGAAATGTGTTTAAATCATCATAGCTACTAAATTGCTCAAAAAAGAGTTCTTACCCCCAAATCTGATGTATGTAACATATATACAACCTAATTTTAGGATTTCACCCCACACTGAATAGAATTTTCTTCATCAATTCTAAAGAAAACAGGAGAGATATTGATTTTATGAAGTTGCGCTTTTGGGTTTGGAGTAAAATGCTGCTTTCATGGGACAGTGGGCATATATAAATTTTTTTCTGTGCCATTTCAATGCATTTGGTATGTAAGTCTTTCTGAGATAGTTTTTTAAAAAACCAGACCAGTACACAGTATATATATATATATTTTTGGTGCCTCTCAGATGGTATGTTCCAAAAATGGCATCGAAATAATAGTAGAGGATTAATTTATAATGACATTTAATGTATCCAAAGCTTAATAAAAAAAACCTTTTTTTCCCCTCTAGCCTTGGAATATATCATTATTAAACTACCACTGCATGACATGATATACTTAGATCATTCTGCTGTGGTAAATTCTTCTCAGCAGAAGTTCTGAATCTGCCAGTGTTGACAGTTCTTTATTCCAAAGTGTAGTTGCTGGCAGGGGTCCTTTTAGGAGAAGAGTTTAGATATATCACCCACGAGTTCTTAAATATGTATAAAACTGGGAAAACATTTTATGGTCTGGTTGGCCTTCTAAGATACCAGGGAACACAATTCTTAGTCTTCCGCGGTGCCCTAGGGATGATTCCCAGTGTTTTCCTGTAACTGCTGCTAATATCAGCACATTGAGGCATCGTCCCCTGGTCTTGGGGAAAAGTAACTTCGCCTGGGATTAGGCTTTCTGCTCAGACTTGCTTTGTGAATCCAGAAAGCACCCAGGAGAGGTAGCCTGTCCATCTACTTCTTTGTCACACGCACCCCAACTGTGTTTTATATGTGTGTGAAACATACTCTTGCAACAGAGGGATGCACGCCTTCCAAGGGTACCAATGCGTGGATAGTTTACAGGATTTGCAGTAACATGCCACTTTCAAGATGATCAACTTCCACATGCATTCTTTTCTAAAACTGCCTGAGAAAGTGTCTGCTTTGCACATTTCTTCGCTCACTTTACAGAGAAGGGCCCTCTGATGTGTAAATATAGTACATTTGCTCCAGCATTAGAAACCTCCCATGCCTCAAAAGAAAAAAAAAAAGGGATAATTGGAAATATTCATTTTGAAGGAGGACTCCTTTAATGATTAATCAAGGAAACTTAAACCTGGTGGATTTCTTGCCTTTCTGCATCTTACATGTAATTCTGATAAGGATAAGCTGGGCCTCGCAGCATAGGTGAGTGGGGCCAGTTCTTTGAAAAATCTGTGTTTTCCAGGACTACCAAAGTTTTAAAGATACCTTGGATAAAACCACAAATATATATTTCATGTGGTTCTTTTGGATTCAGTGCAGCTTTCAATATGATAGTTAAAACCTATTTTATCAAAGCATGTCATGAAATTAGATTTCAAAGTCGATCCTCATCTTATTTTGTCTTATAAAACATTTAATATTTCATATCTCCTCCTAACAAAAAATTAAGTTTTAAACTTATGCTGAGAATTTTGGGGTGACAGTTTAAAAATGTGTGAAGGAGGTGCATATTTTTTTCAAAATTTGTATAAGGGGAATGCAAGCAGAGTATTTTGAATAACACTGAAAAAAGGCCTCCTTGAACGTCACCTGGGATTCTCCAGAGGCCTCAGTTGGCCCGTTGTTCATACAATCTTACCTTTTCTGGTGGATTATTCTTGCTGCTTTTAAAGCCCCACTGTTCACCCTGTGTTTCCTCTGGGATATCTCATCCAGGAGGACTTCTGAAGCTCACTGCTAGTTGCTGGAAGGCAGTGTCAGAGGACAGCCTTCCCAGAGACAGTTGGTTCTTTCCAGAGCTTCTCTTTTGTGGTGCCAAGTTCCAGAAAGGGTATGTGACTAGTCAAGACTGCTGGTTGTGCTCTGGTAACAAATGATACCAACATCTTAGTGGATTACAACAGCCAAGATGTATTTTTTGCTCATTCTGCATGTGCACATATGGGTCGGCTGTGATTGTGTTTCTGTTATCTTCACTTGAGAATTCAGGTAGATGGATCAGCCTCTGTTTGGGAAAGAGGGGAGGGGGCCAACTACAGGTTAGGTCCCAGAGCTTTTGCCTGGGGTGGCATGGCCTTCAACTCACTTTTCATTGATCAGAGCAAGTTCATGGGCCAAACCTGGTGTCAGTGGGGATGAAGAATATGGTCCTTTCTTAGGGAGGGCCAGCCAATATTATCAAAGCAAAATTTACACTGGGCAGAGTTAAACAGGCAGGGAAAACTTTATTCAAGGCTATTGCGATAGGAGAAAGAGACCCGAACATAGTCTGCAGGCATTTCCGCTGAAACAAAGGGCAGGAGGGTTTTTAAGAGCTGGAGTTGTGGTTAGGGGATCATTGGCCAGCTGTGTTTGTTAACTGGTCTTACAAAAGGAGAAGTAAATTTTCCCATATCTTTATGACAGGAGGTCCTTTTACAACGAGGAGCAATGCACTCACTGACTTTAGCCTCTACCCTCCCGCAGAGGCTGGGAGAAGGGGCCCTGTCTTCCCTCATGATTACATTTCAAAGAGATGGCTCCCAGGCCCTGGAGGAAACATTCCTGGTTTTCAAAACTGGCAGGAGGAGGCTTTTAGAAAGGTTTACATCTCAAAGGGGCAGAGAAAGAACTTACAGTTACACGTTTTCTAAACTAAATGTGTGTAAGTAATGGGAGGTCAGGGGCCTAGAGTCAGTAAGAAGCCTGTGTAAAGTTTATTGAAGCTGAGGAGAATGTTAAGGCCATCTTGGTGAACATTTAAGAACAATAACGCAGTCTATCTTTGTGTAGAGCGTGTGTGTGTGTGTGTGTGTGTGTGTGTGATTTGCTTGATGGTAAACAACAGGAATCAATACTAACTACCATAAGCAGAAAAATGCCTTTTTTTATAAACTATTGGGGGCTCACAGAATTGATGGGAGTTGAAGAACCAGATCTGAAAAACATGCATGGCAGATCATGAGATGGTAGCCCCCCATCTTTTGGCAGGGACGATACAGCCAGAACTTTGCCACCACTGGGCAAAGATGTGACCACCACCATTCACTGCTGTAGCTGCTGGAAATAAAGGCTGGCCACTCCTTCAGTTTTGGTCCAGAGCCAAGTCTGGCTTGGAATATCTGATTGGCAGAGCCAAGGCCACACACCCTGGGTAACGAGGAGGGGGTTATCTCTCTCACACACCCTGGCCTTGGCCCCTGAGTGATGGGGAGGGAGTGACCCCCAACGTGGGCTTTGGTAATGGGAAAGAGGGTAATGAGTTCCACCAAGACCGAACATAACTGGAGATAACCTCCTTCCCACCCACCCAAAGGGAAGGTTGGATGGACAAAACAAAACAAAGCAAAGCAAAACAAAACCCAGAAGAAACATGTAACCACTAATGTCCACCACCTGATGGATGGTGTGGTTGTGAAGAAAGTTGGGAAAACTGTTTCCCCACTTCTTTCCTATCTCTTCTGTGGGACCTCTGATGGCCAACAAACCACTAGACTGCTCTGACCACCCAATTCCTGCTCGAACCCCCTAGCTCACCAGGGCAGCCTCGCAGGTCTCTGAATGCTCTTCTAATACCCTGTGGAGAGAGCTCTCTCTCCTCTAAGCTCCTTGTACTAAGATGGAATGAATGTATGACTGAGGTTTGCAAAACCTCTCATGTTTATCAAGTACAAATAGGAAGTCTGTACTCTTAAGAGAGATTTTTATAACAGTTCCTTTAAAAGAGAGGGCAGAGGGTGGTCTTTGAAGTTGCAAAAACTAGGGCTCAGATATCCTTCCCTTTTCTACCTGCGCTCCAGGTTCCCATCAGATAAATGGGGTTTTCATGCATATTTTGCAAGGAGTTTTAGAGAACATGTCGGATAATGTCTATAGAGCACACAGCTCCTAGTAGGAACAAATAAATGGTAATGATTATTAGGAAAGGGGCATCTCTAACTCTTCTTCTTTTCCCTCTGCCAGAGTTATTTCCCCATAGCAGTCACATTTCCAGTATTGGTCCAGGAGGAAGGAACACAGGTCTATTTTTCAATTGGCTTCTGGGGGCTGCAGAATGCCATGTGCTCTTGTTCAATCTTTCCTTATAGCCCAGGGATCTCCCTGGTCACTCGCCTGGCCTCAATCACATAGGACCAGAAGAGGCCTGATCTTGGGCAGAACATTTTGGAGCATTTCTGCTAGGCCACTGGGTCATTTACTGAGCCGCAGTGCTTTGCAAATAGGAAGCATCTTGAGGAAGGAGGGTTTATTAGACAATCTTTACTGTGTCCTCACACTCGTGCTCATTAATCATCTGAATTGTGCAAGTACCCGAGTGGTCCATGAATAGGTAATTAATTAAACTGTTATATGCAAGTGCCATGCAGTATGTGAAGGTTTTTATGGAAATTATTAACATTTCTATGAAAATTTCTCTTTGGCTCTATTTATAAATATATGCCTAAAGATATGGTATCCCTGATATATAAATAGACTGTGTGTGTGTGTGTGTGTGTGTGTGTGTGTGTGTGTGTGAAGTGCTTGATGAGGATTAAGATTTTATTGGTGCGGGTTTAGTTAGATTATAAAGCTGGAAGTGAGTACCCAAAATTTTTCCAAGTGTCATTAAAACTTAGCACCTTTTTTTTTTTTTTTTTTCAGTTTTAAAGAAAACTGTCTTACAAAATTGAACAAATTGGAAAGTTTTATTGGAAGTAATATTGTTTCTTAAACTCTGGTTGCCTTGGTTACTCTTGGAATATTAAAATAACCTGGGCCTTTAGGTAGTGAGGGCTAGTCTCCTACTTATTTCCGGCCCATGATGGTACTAATTAACCACTCTCTAGGGCAGGTGAGGGGGAAATGTATGTGCTGTCTAGAAGGAAGGATGGCTGTGGCAGCCAGCAGTTTGGTTAATTTCTGAGCCCAAAAGACAATAACATCATTGCTATGGAGGATCTTTATCTTTGACATACATGAGTCCTTTTCTGAATGTTTCTGGGGCACAAAGGCACATCTTTGACCGGGTATTTAAAGTTACTATTTTAGAATAGAGCAGGGAGCACCCAATGATCCTCATCCACGCCTGTGGATTTGTTCTTTAATTATCATTCTCCACCCTCACCCCTTTCTCAGAGATAATCTGCTGAAAGTGGCAATGGTCACAGATCACTTCTGAAAAGGTAGCGGTTCCCACATGTTTATTTAAGGCCTGCTGCTGTACCTACCCCGGAGATGGGTGGCGGCAGCCTTATCCCAGAATCAGAATTTCAAAGCTGAAATGAAACGTAAGTGTTTGCTGAGCTCAGCCCACATTTTTCAGATCACGTGATCGATGATGAGAGAAGTGGCATTTCAGTTCTGAGTTTCTGATTTCCAGTGTTTTTCTCTCATTCTGGTGGCGACTGAAGACAATCCTGCCTTTTCCATGTAAATCAAAGTCCCTTATTTAAATACCACCGCTGTAGGAAAATTGTTCGGTAGCGTTGGAATTTTAGAAGCTGTCTTGGTAGAGTTATGGAATCACAGAGTGGAAAGGAACCTTGAACAAGTATATAATCCATCTCGCCGGCCCCAGGCTCCAACAGGAGTGCTCTTAATACCACGCATGCACTCTGCTCGTCCCCTTCTGGACAGTGAGCTCTCAAAATGTGTGGGGCACAATGTGAGGACAGCAGGTCTCAGAAGCAAGGGAATCTGTGTAAAAACAAAGCTGTTTTGCTTATTTAGCCCATTTTTGTTAACCCACTTATTTCGGATTATTGCCCATAGTATGTTTTTTTTGCAGTACGTGGGCCTCTCACTGTTGTGGCCTCTCCCGTCGCGGAGCACAGGCTCCGGACGCGCAGGCTCAGCGGCCATGGGTCATGGGCCCAGCCGCTCCGCGGCACGTGGGATCTTCCCAGACCGGGGCACGAACCTGTGTCCCCTGCATCGGCAGGTGGACTCTCAACCACTGCGCCACCAGGGAAGCCCGCCCATAGTATTTTTGAAGGATGGGAGCATGGCTATGAGGAAGAATTAGCACTTGCTTGTGATAAAAGTAAAAGCATCTGGCTTGTATTTTAGTCTTTCCACTTTTATTGTTGCACATAATCCATCACAAAACCCATACTGATAACTTAAGTGTTGAATTGATTAGCAGTTAATAACAATATCAAGAGTAAACAACACAAGACGGGAAAAGGGAAGAAGGACACTCACTGTGTGCTGTGTTCTGTCTGTGGGTCACTTATATTCAATCTTTACCATCAGGTGAAAAAGGTATTACTGTCACCATTTTACAGATGAGGACACTGAGAATCAGGAAGTTTTGTGTCCTCCTTAAGGTGGCAGGATTAATAAATGGTGATGGCAGGATTTGAACCTGGCCTGCTGCCTCCAGGTCTGTGGAGAAGACGTCAAACAGAAGAGCAACTTGATATCCGTGCAGTTCAGCCTACTTACCTTTTCTTCCTCTTGCCTAAAAGTCGGTCGTTTCATGTGATCCTCTTAGTGAGCTGTTCCTGCCAGAGCAAAGATGCAGCTAAGGAATTTTCTTAAGTTTTCAGATCTCTTAAAGTTTAAAAGTGTTGGGAGAGTGGATTTTATAAAAAAACTAACAAGTTTTTAGAAAAGCCGATGAGTGGGGAAAAACTTAAGTTGCAGATTGATAAAGGCCTCACTGGCACCGTCAGGGGGAACTCAGTGCTCTGGAGGAGGAAGATGGGGATGGAAAATTGGGATGAGAAAGTAGTGTAACCACTGAACTGCCTATCTGGTAAGTGTGGGAAGTGGCAGAAAGGATTTGGTCTCCCGGAAGCCTAAAAATCCCAAAGTGATTAATCAGACTGTTGACAGACAGTGAGGCCTTGATGTAGCACAGAAACTAGGTAGAGGGAACTCTTGAATTTCTGAAAATAGGAATGATAAACTAAGGGGTTTATATTATTTACAACACACACACACACACACACACACACACACACACACACACCGCACAGAGGCCAATGAGATTGTATTGAAATTATTAAAAAAAAAAAAAAGATTGTGAAAGCTTTAATCTCAGCCTAGGCTGTAATAAAGGGACTTTAAGTATTGATTAGATGCATAGCTTTTAATGAAGAAATGTAGAACTTAGATTTTTGGTTAAGACCACTAACTCACGGTTTTAGGATTGAGTATGACAGGAAATGCCCAGATGTCAAATTAAAGAGCCAGTATTATTTCATTCATAGGAAACCTTACGGAAGGTAGTTGAGGGCAAAGTAGCAATGAACACGAAATCCTGAATTTCCACAAATTTATTATCAGCCTCCTCCCTCCCCCTTCCTCCATTTATCTCTTCTCATCTCCCACCCCTTGCATCTGTCCTGCATGAGTTTCACAGTTCAGAGCTGGCACGGTGTGTTCAAATGTTTTTTCTTTCTTTCTTTGGTCTTAGGGAAGCCCAGCCTGAGCTGCAGGGGTTGTTCTTACGGAACATAAATACCCTCCGAGAGTTTCATTTGCACACAGTGATTCAGCATCCAAGAAGCTTGCTCAGGCCTCTCTGGTTACTTGGATATCTTTTCTTTGACAGTGTTCTTCTCTTAGTGGGCCTCCAGCCAACCTCTCAGTATATTCGAACTTCTTGGCATATTACACCTTTTGTTTTCTACATGCGATAATGTGGTTTGCTTGTAACTCATATAGCAGAGGTTCCCAAACTTCATTGGTTCCTGGAGCCCTTAGGCAAAAACAACCAAATAAACAAACTTAATGATTCTGTTTAAGTAGTTAGGTTCAGACAACTTAATAAGTATTTATGTCCTAGCAATTGTGGCTATTTAAAAAATTAACGCTACCTTTCATTAGGTAGTTACTTTTTGCCAAAGTGCCAAGCATTTTATATACATTATTTCACTTTAATCATTCAGCAATACACTTTATTCAAGTATTCATTCAACAACATCCATTGAGCAGCTGCTGTGTGCTAAGCCTTGTTTTAGGTGCTGCAGTTATAGGTGTGAACGAAGCAGGTGGCACTCTATCCTTAAGAAACTTACAGTCTAGTATGGGAGACAGGTAATAAACAAAGGAAAGAATAGATAGATAGAGTAGTAGCATGTAGAGATAAGGTCAGTGGTTAAGAAAAATAAATCAGATAAAGGGGAAAGAGAATGATGGAGATACTATTTTACATAGAGTGGTCAGGGATATAACTGTGAAATAGGTGGTATTATCCTCATTTTATGGAGAATGAAACCGAATCTCAGAGAGGTTAAGTGACTTGTCTATGGTAGCACAGCTGTAAAGACTTTAGCTGGGAATCAAATATGTCTAATCAAGGAATTGAGACAATGAAGCCAAGGGTCTTGGATGAATTCAAAGATAAAATTACTAACATTCTTGTCGAAATGTGTGAGTTGATGTATCATTGTATGAATAAGTGCCTGAGATAGCCTAACATTAACTCCCACCTGTAAAGAACTGAGAACTACAGAAAGATTAGTCTCATTTACATACTGATCAAGGAGATAAAACCTATTATCGTGAGGGTGGAATCATTGAATACAAGCAAACATTGCCTGGTGTGATAGTGCAAAATGACTTCTCTGAGGACAAACAAGACTTGGCTTCTTTGAAGAGGTAAATTCTCAGGGTGGAAAAAAAAATGGGGTCTGGAGGAAAATAATATTTATTTAGTTCGAGAGAGAGCATTTTCATTTTGATTGGTGGCTAGTAATAAGAGAAACATCAATTGGGAATCACATTTGAAATAAAACAACTTAATTTTATTTTCTGTGAAAGAAAAGTAAAATATTCCATTCACCTGAATTTTTCAGTATAGAAAAGGGACCATATAAGAAAGACGACTTATAAGGGATAGTAATGTATTTTTTACTTATTGTTTTTCTGACCAGTAAAGTGGAAAGGAGAGCAAGAGAGTGATGGACAGAAGGAGACTGAGAAAGCTCCAAGGGAAACGTGTTAGCTATAGGTAAATCACACTTGTCACACTGTGTTTCGGGCCTCAGAATAAATTATCACCTGTTAACACTACTCTTGGAAGATTTTCAGCAGATAACAATAGTCTTCAGTTCCTCAGTGCTCTGGGAAACGTTGCAAATTAAAGCATATAAATACTGGTTCACATTTATTTACTTATTCTCATATTTTATGTTTAATTAAAATATTATTATGAAAATATTCTAAGCATGCAGAATGAGAGTAAATGAAAAGTACATAATTTCCTAATTCCAGTACGACTGCCCAGAAGCAATTGCTTCCAGATTTTTCTGTTTATACATTAATATTGTAGGTATGTAATGGGTTACTTGTTTGTCCTCTAGTTTATCAACTTTCGGCAGTATCTATTGAATCCCAATCATGAAAGAAGAATCTTTCTCATACATCCTTCTGGTTGTATTTTACTCTTTTCTCTCATTTCTCACATTTTAAAAGCAGTTTATTCTTATTTTCTGACTGCAGTATTCACTCGATTTCTCTGAGGATACTAATTAGGTTTTCATATTATTTTCACTTCCACTGGAGCCAGTTTTTCTCCCTGTCCCTCAGTGTTTCGTTTTTTTATTTTCAATTTTTTTGATGACATTTATTTCTCTGTTTACCTTTTAAAACCAGAGGGCTACCCACTTGTAGGAAATGACAAAGTTCTGGAAGTATGTATTATCAAGGCTATTGTTTACAGTGCTATTTGTAGTAGAAAAACATTGGAAATAACCCAAATGTCTCTCAATAAGGGATTGGTTGAATAACAATGAAGTATCTTCAGAATGGATACTATATGATGCTATAAAGATGTTAGGAAGATCTATATATATATATGTAGTGATCTATAGGATATATTGTTAGGTAAAAAAAAGCAAGGTGGATAAAAGTATGTATAGTATGATACTATATACTGCGAAAGGGGAGATAAAAATATAAATATATACACATGTGCTTATATTTTAAGAAATGGAAGGGTAAGCCATGAAATCTAAAAAAAAAGAATGTTAGCTTTTGGGCAGAGAGGAAATAAGGTTATACTAATTGTAAATTTGACTTTGCACCATGTACATGTTTTACATGATTATAATAAAAAATTAAATTTTAAAAGATAAATCCCCCCACATCAGTAGTAAAAACAAATAAATGAATCTGATTGTATATTCAGTCAGCAATATAACCAAACAGGGATGAACTATTCCAAGTGCTTTAAAACACCGTGATTTGTATATCCTCTGAGAGATGTGCTCCAAGGAAAAAAAATAATTGTAAAAAATCCTAAACTGTTTCAGCAATTATACTGATTGTATTGTTGATGGTAGTCTCCAAATGTGTATTCTGAGATTGCTGTTTATGTAATATACAATTAGGAAAAGTAGTAATTATGTTGGTGTTTTTAAGGACTGGGATTTTTGACATGGAGGATGGGTGTTGAGACATATAAGTTCAATGCGATTAAATTAAAGCTCTGTGGCCCTGATTTTGAAGTGGAAGTATCATTATGAACTCTGAGGTATTTTGTGTGTTATGTGTATACATGTATTAAGTGTATTTGTGCATGGGTGTATATATATATGTATTACTAGCCCTCTTCTGTGAAAAACTGCAGAAACAAGGACCAACCCAAGAGCAATGAACAACCTCAGCGCCTAGCTTGTTGTTTCTAAATACCGTCTTTCACTAAAATGAAAGAATTCCTTGAAAAAAAGCTTGATTCCTGGTCAAGGGTAAGAAATGTACAAGATAACCTACAGTATCTTGTCATTCTAGAAAGCAAGGAAACTATCAAAGACCGTCAAAAGGGTTTAGGAGCCAACTTGTATAGGCTCCTGGTGGACAAAGCTGGGGTGGTTTGCACATCAAAAAGAGAAGCTGCAATGAATTAAAACACATCACATATGTTTAAATCCATAGATTCATAATAAAACAAACAACTGTCCCCGCCAAAAATCCCCCAAATTCATCGATCACCTTTGTAAGATACAAAACTCTTTTTTTGGGAAACTGATGAATAAAGGAAAGAATTTAGCATTTATCTTGACTTTCTTATATAGAAAGTACACCACGATAATCAAATATTTGATGAGAGGAAGCTCATCTTTATAGATGTATTCCAGATAATAAGTGAAGAAGGAATGCTAGGATGAGAATATCATCTTTATGCAACTCTAATGAATGAGTTGGTTTAGGCAGTGATTATCAGTGGCTGCTAACTTTGTAAAAGGAGACAACCAGACATTTTATACCTCCTGATGAAAGCATACACACCATGTTTGAAGTGGTCTTGCCAAGAAAAAAAAAAAACAGAAAAAAAACCCCCACGGAAAAAAAGAACCAGTAACAGACCAAGCTTTCAACAAATCTATCAATGTACAAGAAATATCGACAATAAAGGACCATGTTAAGTGACTCCATGGTGGGAGGCAGTCAGTAAAATCTAGACTTTGAGAAACTCTACAGGACAGTGTGATTTTGTTGACAAATTTAAATGGCAGGGAAGAAACAAAAATAGACAGGAAATCTATAGCCTATAAGAAATGAAGAGACTTGTCAACCAATCATAGTGTATACTTCTTGTTTTGGTACTGATTCAAATAAACAAATTGCATTTTTCAAAATATCATTTTTTTAAAAATTTATTTTATTTTATTAATTTTGGCTGCATCAGGTCCTTGTTGCTATGCATGGGCTTTCTCTAGTTGTGGTGAGCGGGGGCCACTCATCGTTGCAGTGCGTGGGCCTCTCATTGTGGTGGCTTTTCTTGTGGCGGAGCATGGGCTCTAGGCGGCGTGCGGGCTCAGTAGTTGTGGCACACGGGCTCAGTAGTTGTGGCTCGCGAGCTCTAGAGCGCAGGCCCAGTAGCTGTGGTGCACGGGCCCAGTTGCTCCGCGGCATGTGGGATCTTCCGGGAACAGGGCTCGAACCCGTGTCCCCTGCACTGGCAGGCGGATTCCCAACCACTGTGCCACCCGGGAAGCCCCTAAAAACATCATTTTTAGAACAACCAAGTATATGAACACTGAGTCATGACATCAAGGAACTGTTGTTTTCTGGAGGCTGTGATTTAGATACTGTGGTTATGATTTGAAAAGGGAACCTTTGTCTTTTAGAGATACATACCTAAATGTTTAATGATGGAGTAGCATAATGTCTGGGAATTTTTAAACAATTGTGTGGACTGGGGAAGTAGGTTGGGTTATAAAGAAAACAAGATTAGCTATGAATTCTTGAATTAATACTTTTGAAGCTGGGTGTCGTGTGCATGGAGGGGTGCGTTATACTATCCTCTACCTTTGTATGTTTGGAATTTTTCATAACTACAAGTATAAAAGAATAGAGAATGGAAAACTTGTTTGGGTTAAAAATCGGTAGCTGCATGGATTTCTTTGGTGATTGATTGGTACGTATTAGCCATCAGACGTCTTCCCTGTGAGGTGGGCTGACTTTGAGCTCCATGTAGGTGGGTGGGGAGTTTTAATTGGCAAACTGCACTTGAGGGTGTTTGGCATATGCAAAGGCCAAAAGAAGGAGGGTTTCACTTTGGGGGGGCCCCCACTCTTGCCCTGGAACTATAGTCTGCCTTGGTAAATTCCTTGCAGAGAAGATCTTAGGTTTCATTTTTGAGCAAATGTCTGGCTATAGGTCTCTAGGTGAGGGTGGGAGTGTTCCGAAAATAAGTCTTTCAGTGAGTTAGCTTGATTACCATTATATAGCCCACTGGGGATGCATTCTACCTGAGATCTCTTAGTTTGGAGTGAATCTTTCTGTTTCCAAGCATCATTCCATAAGACAGCTGGTAAATGGCTTTGCCCTTGCTCTTTTACAGACCAGGAATATTTCTTTACGGGCAGGAGCAGAGAATAGGGAAGGTTGGAATTCTCTGGGAAAAGACACTGTTGTCTCATGAAGTACATGTCTGATGAAGTTAAAACTAAAGCTGGATCTTTTATTTGGATTTCTGAAAGGTATTGACCAGGTTTTAATATAGAGGAATATTTTAAAAGCTGAATTATATTGGCTTCGGGCCAAATATTAAGAAATGGTGATAGTGGGTAACACTAAGGAAATAAATGAGTCTTTCGGTGGATGAGGTTAACAGATTAATAAAATATGAATGCAGAGTTTCTTAGATTTTCACGAAGGCAATCAAGAAACAGTTTTGAACAGTGGAATTTCACGTTGGGAAATGACAATCTCCACTAAGTAGTAAAATGATAAGGTGGAGAAAGTCTTGATGGGAGTGGTTAGAAAAGTGTGAGTTGAGTTAAAAAAAAAGAAATCCAGACTATATTTTAATATTCTGAATCCCGTTTAATCTGGATTCTGCCGCCGCACTGTTGAAGACGGTACTGTTGCAGGTCTCATTAACTCTGTATTCTGCAAAAACATTAGGAAGCTTGCTGCGTCAATAACTGAAATCTATCTTTTGCATTCTCCCTGCTGCAGACTAGCATCATGTTTGTATTTTCCATTGAAGTTCCTGGTAATGCTGTCTTTTCACACCTTGGGCTCATCATCTTGAAATAATTTATATATTCACTCATTTGTTCAACATATATTTATCACTGCCTACGTCTACCAGTCTCTATGCTAGGCGCTGAGTCACTGTGGTAAATGAGCTAAACGAGGTCTTGGCACTCATGGGATAAAGAGCTTGCAGGGACCACCATGGCCCTTCTCTCTTGGGTCATTGTACAGGCGACTTCTACTAAGTCAGTCTCTCTCAATTTTTTCGCTTTTTACTTGGCTCGTCTAGAATAGTACTTATCAAAGTCTGTCTTAGATTATAGTTAGGTGTCTATCTCTTGCATTAGGTTAGGAGTAGAATTAATTGATTACGTATTATTCTTTGCCACCTTCCAAATGCTTGTTTATATGTTTTATGTTTCCTGGTATTAGGATGCGATTATGTGACTTCTTAGCTACACACACACACACACACACACACACATCCCACACCAGCCAACCAACAGAACCCCGTCATGTGCAGTAGTGAGGGGCTCCAAAGCAGGTGGCCAGATGGCTACGCTACATTGTGAGTCCCTCAGCTGGCAGCTTGAGGCCTTCTTCCATATTTGTCAGCCTCCTACCTGGAGGGGAGTGAAAATGATGTCTGTCTCCCTTCTCTTATACTGAGTGTTATTGTTAGAATACTTCCACCTACATTACAATTTTTTTTTGAATGCTTTTATTCATAAAACTTTAGGGGTTCCTTTTGGAAAGACAGAAACCAGAAAGGGTTAATAAATATTTATTAAAAAGTTTCAACTGTTCTAAATGATATCAGTAGAATCTTGAAAACCATGAGATTGCTTTGTAGCAACTGACATATAAACAATAAGGATGATTGAGTATTTGTATGTACATGGCACGGAGCCAAGTCCGTTATATGGTGTATCTTATTTAGTCGTCACAACAATTCTGTGAGGCAGGTGCCTTTCCTATCTCCATTTGACTGCAAATTAAGACTGAAGCTTAAAGACATTAAATAATATGGTCATAGCTATCAAGTGGTGAGTCTGACATTTGAACTAACCACAACAATTGTATCACATATAACCCTCCCTCCCTCCCTCCCTCCCTCCCCCCCTCCTTCCTTCCTTCCTTCCTTCCTTCCTTCCTTCCTTCCTTCCTTCCTTCCTTCCTTCCTTCCTTTCCTAACTCACTTCCTCCCTCCCTTCCCTCCTTCTGGTGTTATGGAGAGTACATTTACTATGACATACTTAATTAAAAAAAATAACATTCAGATTAAGGTAATAATATTAATATTCTATCAGTATTATCCCATGCATTTATTATTCAGTGAACAGTAGTAGCTGACTGGATTTCAGTTGCTAAATTTTACTCTGCGTGTAGTAAAGAAATACATCCATTATTGTATTACATAAGTTACTCAACACAATTGAATTTAGAGATTTTATTTTTCATAATACACTTAATAAAATTCAAAAAAATTTTCCTACTCAAAATTCATAATCTATTACATAACGTTTTAAACTTGCGACCATGAGAAACTTTGGAAGCACATGTCCTCAGAGGAGGGGCAGTTGGGTTTTGAATGTATGCCCATTTATATTTCTTACTGCAAGTCATTTCCATTTCCATGTTTTAGCTATTGAATCGTGCTCCTAAAATGTCAAATGCAATTATCATAGTTAGCAATGACTGGAAGAACTTCCCTCCAAATATTTTCCTTAGGAAAGAAGAGACTTTTTTTTTCTGTCTTGCTTGAGCTCAAGTAGCCAGAAGCTTCCAGGTTATATAGCTGTCCTTCAGCCTCCTCAGACCTTCTTTAGCAGATGGTCTGCTTTTCAGAGCCTCTTGCTGGCAATCCCCGTCCCAGGAGGCGAGATATGCTCTGGAAGTCTGGTCCTAGATGGAGATGTTCACTTCCATTTCAGAGCTCTGGAGACCACCCAACCCTCTCCTTGAACAGAATCCACACCTCTGAACCGACCTTAGGTTCTTTCAGACTGAGAATGGCTGGGGGTTGGCTAGAACTCCTACACCTTGAAAGCTGTTTCTCTAGACTAAAAACAACTTCTGGATTTATACCCACACCTCTCTCCTGCTTTGTTTCAGTTCATCTGTTTAATCTTACACAGGCTATCATATGATTTTTTTACTTGATGATTTTTACCCAGTAGTTATTTTTACTTAATAACACCTTATAGATTTAGTAATTTCTGGATTTAAAAGCACTTACACCTACCCTATTTTGTTTTATCTGCTCCATAAGCCTGTGAGTTAGTAGAAGAAATTCTGCTAGATGAGAAACTACAACCTGGAAGAACTTCAGGGACTCACGTAATGACACACTAGTTGGCGAAGGAAGTTAGAATTTGTAACTATTGGTCTTGAGACTAGACCACGCTGTTGATATAAAACACTTTCAGAATAACAGTTTTTGTAAATTGATCCCTTCAATTAACTTGAGTTTCTGAGGCTTCGCTGTATTGTCAACCCCTTGACTTTTGCTAAAATGATGTCGAACCCTGCAATTCATTATGACTTCTAGGGCACGGGGATTCCGGCAGTTTCTAAAAGTATGCTTGGCCACAAAGACAATGTCTTAATGATCTAAGACAAGAATCCCTTTATTCCTAAAATAATTCTGCTCACTAATGTGATCAGGGAGCTCAATTTCAGTTTGACAGAGGTTTCAAAATAGAACTTCATGAGGGAAAACTGCAACTAGATATTCATAGGTAATAGTCATAATTTTGTGAAGTAGAATGTTAATGAGGAGGGGTATTGATTTTATTTTACTTTAATTATACTACATTTGCTGTTATATCTGCCGCAGATTGTAAAGCACTTGATATTTTTACTTTGCCTTTGCTTCTTGTTCGGTAGCTGTCGTGAATAAAGGCATAGAATTCTTTGCACTCTGCAGCTGATGTAACATCAAATGTAATATACCTGTTGCGAGTAAGCAAATAAAATCCTTAACAAAACTCCTCTTACTAGTAGTTGCAAAATAGTGTCATAGTCTTACCTTCTTATCTCTGAAGGCTCCCATCTGAACTACAGAACTCTGTGAGATTAGGAATCAAATAAAATAGAGAAGCAGAAAAATAGCCAGCCCAGTCATTCAAACCTAAATTATTAGCTTCCTTTCAAAGTCTTCTGCAATTTCTTTCTTTATCCAGTATTTGGAGATTAAGGATTTCCATTTCGTGGAGGAGAACTATTGTCAGGAGACTCCTCCTGGGTGAATTAAAGAAGTGATAGAAATTGTTTGAGAGCTGATTCTAGATGGCAATAGAGACTCGCATGGGACGTGGCCCTGCTGTTTTTCTGTTACGGAATGTTGTGGATAATAACAATCATTTTGATACCGTCCATTTTCTTGGAAAATGATTGAATTGAAAATATAAGCTTGGAAATTACGGAGGGCTATGTTAAAGCCTTTGGGGGGGAGAACTTGTACAGAAGTTGATTTTTCTTCACCTTTGCCATTGTGTGGGTCCAGTTTCATGTTTGGTGGGAGAAACTAAAGTGAAGCATGTTGATTTCCACAGGGTCCCACCCCAGTGTCAGTGACCAAGAGAAACTTAGATGCTTCGGGTGGAAAAAAGTCTTTGAATAATCTTCACCTTACTCAGTGTGTCTTAGGAGAAATTACTGTGGATACCTTGAGATGTTTTTCAATTCTTCTCCCCTGTCCTAAGGGTTATGTATTAGCCCCCATCCTCCTTCCATTAAATTCCCAGTTTGAGACCCAGGTAGACTGTGCTCCAGGCTCCATTACTCTTTCTATGCCCACATCATAAAAATATATTCGAAAGAAAATTGTGCCACATGCTACAACATGGATGAAATTTGAGGGCATTATTTGCAGTGAAAGAAGCCAGTCACAAAAGGACAAAAACTGTCTGATTCCACTTCTATGAGGTGCCTAGAATAGGCAAATGCATAGAGACAGAAAGGAGAATGGTGGTTGTCAGGGCAGGGGGGAAGGAGATGGGAGGTGTTTAATTGATACAGGGTTTCAGTTTTGCAAGATGAAAAGAGTTTTGGAGATGGAAAGTGGTGATGTTTGCACAGCCATGTGAATGTACTTAATGCCAGTGAACTGTATACTTAAAAATGGTTAGGATCATAAGTTGTATGTTACGTGTATTTTACCACAATTAAAAATAATGAAAAAAATCTTCTATCATGCCATCTATTGTATCTAGAATTTCTCTTCTCAACTAGATAAACTCACCTTTTCTAATTGTTACCTACAAAACATGCACCCAGGTACTCAAACGCAGAGTTTGTATCCTCCCTTGCTTTTTTATTTTTTTTTGCGGTACGTGGGCCTCTCACTGTTGTGGCCTCTCTCGTTGCAGAGCACAGGCTCTGGACGCGCAGGCTCAGCGGCCATGGCTTACGGGCCCAGCTGCTCGGCGGCATGTGGAATCTTCCAGGACCGGGGCACGAACCCACGTCCCTGCATCCGCAGGCGGACTCCCAACCACTGCGCCACCAGGGAAGCCCCTGTATCCTCCCTTTCTGTCATCCCACACATCCAGTCCATCCCCAAGTCCAGGTGATTTTTTTACTCCTGAAATATATCTATCTCTGTTCTGTCAACTGCTTTTGGTCTGTGTCACAATGGTCCTATTACTGGATACTGTCCTCTCTCCCCTGGGCTTCTGCTACAACCTCCTAACTGGTCTCCAGCTAAGTCTTTTCCAGCCCCTTTTGGGTGCTCCTTCTGCATGAAATGTTCTCCCTCCATCATTTCATTAGGCTGGCCTTTCAGGTCTTCCTGCAAAGGTCACATCTCACAGAGGGCCTCTCTCACCCTCCCTTCTACATGTCCTTCCTCTCTCCCCTTCTTCCCTAGCTGCTCTCTTAACCCGTTTATTTTATTCAGCACACTTATCACATGATGTCCTTTTCTTGTTTCTTTGGTTGATTACTATCTTTTCCAGAAGGCTAGAAGCTCTGTGAGGGCAGGGATCTCATCTTCTCTACTAAACACCCAGAGCCCCAGTACAGGGTGCAGAACATGGCAGATAGTCTATGAATTTATTGAATGAATGAACGAACAACAATGTATATTTGTACGTTTCTCACTTTCACAGATTAAAAATAATTTCCTTAAATGTTTGAGATATATTACATAGTTCATCGTGATATCATGGATTTGAAGAAATCATGTTTGTAGTTTTTTCAAAGGTATTTAAAATATGTGACCTTAGTAACTAATAACTATAGAAACGAGAAATGGTGTTTTCAGAGAAGCAAAGTGCGCTCCGCCAGTCACCAGTTCGGATGTTGCAGGTCGTTAAGTTCGTCTGGCACATGAGCGACCACACTGAGTCTCTTTACTGTGAAATTTGGATAATGATACCTATCCCATCCACTTTAGGGTAGTTATAAAGATCATGTTTTTCTATTTCTTATTTGTAGAGTGCTTTAACATTTATAAAGTGTTTTCTGATTTATGCCTCATAGCAACTAGGTGGAGTAGGTATCGTTATCTGCCTTTTAAAGAAGAGGAACTTCGTTGCTGGAATTCCAGAGCTAGCGAGTGGCAAGGGTGGCCTCAAGCCGAGGCCCATTGGCCGGCTGCGTGTCTGTTATTCTGTCTTTGGCACGACAGCTGCCTGCTCTCTGTACGCCAGCTGAGGGATGGAGACCATTCGGAAGTGCTATAAACACATGGAGTAGTATCATTAGGGTTTTAATCTTGGTGAGTTTTGCCTGCATAAGTTTGCTGTGTTTTCTTACAGTGTGCTAAATGGTTACGCACCTGAGCAGTATACAAAAAACACACAAACATATGCTCCATCTAATTTCTTCAACAGGAGTTGTTCAACTGCCGAATTGTATATTTTGCTTGAATTTAGAGAAAAATAAAGAGAAAAAGGCACTTGAAATCATTTAACTTTCTGAATTTGACTCTATGTCTCTTTCTGTTTGCTTTTACTGCACATGCTTTTGGCCATGTGAGGGTATTTACCATGTGATGCTAGAGATCGGAAACATTTATTCACATATATAGTCCATCTGTTCCTCCCCAAATGGGCAGAGATGCTAAAAAAGTGGAGTAAGTCTCAATGAAGTCATATACTATGTGTATGTATGTATATGTGTGTCTATGAGTGTGTGTATATGCATATACATGTACATATTTATGTGTATATACTGTATATATGCATATACTGTGTGTATATGATATACACAAATATATACACATGTGTGCACATATATTTTACATGTATATATTGTATATATGTATATAATGTATGTATATATACAAATACACACATGTGCATATATATGGATATATGTGCATATATGTATGTGTGTACACCATATACATATACTATATATATATATATATATATATATATATATATATATATATATATAGTTTTCCTCCTGACAATGAACAAACTAGGCTTGCTATTTTTTTTTTTTGCGGTACGCAGGCCTCTCACTGTTATGGCCTCTCCCGCCGTGGAGCACAGGCTCCGGACGCGCAGGCTCAGCGACCGTGGCTCACGGGCCCAGCCGCTCCGCGGCATGTGGGATCTTCCCGGACCGGGGCACGAACCCGTGTCCCCTGCATCGGCAGGCGGACTCTCAACCACTGCGCCACCAGGGGAGCCCCTAGGCTTGCTATTTTTCTTGAGGCATCACCTTTCATATGTGCAGTGAAAACAGACGGGTCCTCCAAAGTGTGTTTCCTTTGTGAAAAGCGAAAGAAGAAAAGTAAGAGGGCTTAGAGCACAAAGAATACGAGCTCCATAATCTAAGGTTCTCAGTCTAAGAAAGGTGAAGCTCCGGGGATTTCATTAGAATTTGCCCTATTGGGTCTCTTGGACCAGCAGGAATCCTGAGTGAGACAGCTCGTGTGATTGTAGACAATGATTGAATGTTTCTCTAACCTATCTCTGGTGACCTTTCTCCTGCTGAGCCCCATGGCACAAGTCCACAAGTTCCAACGTTGGCTTTACATTATCACGCACCCAGTGGTTGTATGTGCCTAGGTCTTGAAAGTTTGATGTGATTCAAAGTAATGCCTGGATGCCGTCCACTCTGGAGACCTTTGTGTGTGGGTATAAAACACCCTCAGACTTAGAGCCTTATCTAAAGATATTTGAAAATCCAAGTAAATTGTGCACATTAGACTCACTATTTTCTACTAATTTTTGACTCTGAGGAGGGCCAATGTGTAAAATACTTTTCTGAGAAAAGCTACTTTTTCCCCCCACTGAATGTTTCTTGAAATATCTATTTCTAATCAGCCTCTCTGATAGATAAGTCCCTTTTACTGCTTTTTAGGTCTAAGTGTGAATACTCATAACTCTGAGCATGTGTTCTTCACCTTTATTCACACTGGACGGATGGAGCATTTTTTAGTTTATTGTCCTTCAGGTTCAAGGATGCTGCTGTCCGTGATGATGCTCGTGGTGGGGGTGGATGTGATTGAAGAGGCCACTGTGATTAACAGTTTCTGTGATGTAATTTGCTATGAAAACCGTTTCTCGGTTTGTGGCGCAGGGCTCTCTTAGCTATGAGCAGATCTGATTTACTGGGGGCCCTGGCTTTCATTCTCACGATCTATCCAGTACCGTCGCTGCAGGGGAAGCATCCTAACACGTCCTCTGGCTTGGTGGCGGTGGCAGTGGCTGCTTATCAGCGGTTTGCAGGAAAAAGCATATTTTTTGAGGCTGTACTTCAGTGTGCTTTTAAAACACTTTTCTGCTGTCTTTTGTACATGCCTGAGTTCTGTTCACCTTGCAGCAACTTTTGTGATATCACATTTCTATCCCGTATCTGGTGAAGAGTAAGTATACCGCGGAGAACAGCACTTCCAAGCTGATCGAATGATTAAGAACATAAATAACTGTCATTCTACTGAGTACTTTCTAAATGCCAGGCATCTTACCTGTGCTATCTCATTTATTCTTTGCCAGGAAGGCAAGGCATTATCCCCATCTTACAGATGAGGAAATGGAGACTCTTAGCGTCAGTTTGCTCAACATTTTCCAGTTAGTACACTTAATACTTACAAAGCCAGTTCAGGACCCAGATCTGTCAGGTGCCAGGGCCCAGATTTTCCATGGTGACAGTGCCCTATGGCTTATGGGTTACATGATGGGTTCTGGTACTTGATTTTTGGCTATATGACTCTCGGTAGTTAAGCATGACCAGTTTACAAGGCTAAATGTGTTATTTATGGCAGATCTCCACCTCCTTGATGCATCATGGATTTGACACCCGGAAGTGCCCTTTGACTGGTAGATCATTGCCATGTTGGTGCCCTGGTCTGTCTGCCAGTCTGCTGAAGGACATGTTGACATTTCTGATTTGGCTGGCTACTTCTTTATCTGTCAAAGAGCTTGTTCCCTAGGTAGCAGAATTCAGTGACCATTTCTTTCTTTCCATTGGTAATGAACACCTGTAAATGAGTTTACATTCTCCTAAGCAGAGGTTGGTCTCTATGTTGATTTTCTTCGGGCAACCGCCAGCTTTTAGCAATGCAAGTTCTAATCATTTCATTTGTAGGGTGCTGCTGGTTATACAGTGCATTACTTACCGTATATATGGTAGAAAACAAGTATATACCTATTCTCTGGTGTGCCCCTTTCCCTCTGTAGCACTGGGTCATGGGAGTTGCATCTGGTCCACGTCCCTGGGGTGATCACCTATCCCAAGTGCTGCTTACCACGTATTCTATTTCATCTAACAAACTAGAGAACGTGACATAGTGTGTTATATAGGGCTGTAGTTTAGTAAGTATGATGTTCATAGGAATTTTCAGATAAAGTTGATATCAGTCTTTGTTATAATTTATATATAACATGGTGTTTGTTTCAAAATCAATGTAAAATTTCTAGAAAATTAAGTAAAGTTTCTTAGTCAAGTTTCTTAATCTTTTTTGAGTCATTTTCCTTATAATTAAAACAGAAATAATATACATGCTTCTTATTTAGATATAGTTGATGAAAGGGAATATATATGCTTCTGGAATGAGAGTATAGGAGCATGGACCTCAAAGACAAGGACTTCCTAGACAAATTCCATACCAGACAGCTCTCAAGAGCTAGCCCTGCATCCCCCTCACTGCTAGCACGATCTTTCTAAAATGCAACTTTAGTCAAGTCAATCCCAGCATAAAGGCCTTCGGTGCTTCCACTGCCTTATGCTTTACCGCCATCTGCACCCCACGGATACGCTCAGGAGCTGTATCTTTCACCCTACTGCATACTCCTTCGCTAAAGGTATCACAGTCTCTCTTAACCTCCATGACTAGGTACAGTTAGAACCTGTGCATTCTGTTTTTTCCACGTTCCCATACCTGAATGACTTCAATTCACCCTCCAAGTCCTAGTTTCCCTGACAGCTCAGTCAGGGTTAATTATCTCTCTTATGCGTGCTTATGGCCTTTTGTGTTATTCCTTTCCATTTTAACTTCATTCACATATTTATCTATCTATCTATCTATGTATCTATCTATTTATTTTTGGTGGGAACATTTATGTTGTACTCTCTGAGCAGATTTCACTTATACAATACAGTGTTGTCAACTATAGTCCCCATGCTTTAACATTAGATCCTCAGACCATATTCATCTCATAGCTGAAAGTTCATACCCTTTTACCAGCCTCTCAATTTCCCCCACCCCCAGCCCCTGGCAACCACTTTTCTACTCTCTGTTTCTATAAATCTGACTTTTTTTTCGCTTTCTTAGAGTCTGCATATAAACGATGCCATGTAGTATTTGTCTTTCTGTTGTCTGGCTTATTTCACTTTAGCGTTGCTGTGAGGATTAAATGAGATAATGAAAGTGCTTAGAAAAGTGCCTGGTAATGATTACTACTATGATCGTTAGTAAAAATAGAGATTTGAATATTTTCACCAAGGGTTAGAATGTCCACCAAATGTGATGAGTTTTTAAAAAGGCAGCAGTGATAGTAAATTGGTATAGAAATACATTCAGTTAGAATGAGTATAAGGTTGGGAAGAAGTAAAGAATGGGACAGTACATGGCAAGGTTGAAGGAAAGTGTTTCCGAGCTCTCCTAGAAGTATTACGGCACTCAAGAGTCTTCTGGGAAGCCTTGAACTTCCTCCTGCCTCCTTCAGTGCTGCTTCTCTCTCCAGCAGATTGCAGAAATGCTAAGTCCATTACTTCCTCCACTCCAGCCCTGTGTCTAGTAACCCCCTGGTCCTTCTGATGCCTTTGGCTCTAGGTTTCTGTTTAGAGCCAAACAAGAGAAATAGAGGTTGCCGTGGCCCAGAGATCTCTCTGTTTAGGTTTTAGGTGAACCCAATGGATATTCCCACCTCTATTCTGTCAAGATGCTCAGGTTTTTACTGCTGGAGTAGAATCATCTACTCAGAGTCTACAGAAATCAGAAGGAACATTGCTTGACAGTTCAATTCCATTCCAGCATTTTTAAGTTCCCATTGGGAACTTGATTCAGTATTTCTTGCAGATGTCAGTAAGCTCGTGTAAATAACTAAAGCACGGGAGGGAAAAAGTGGTTTAGAAAAAGCAGAGGGTACAAAAAGTGAAGGGAGCTTTGGTGTAACTTTTCTAAGAGAGCTGTGAAACAAGTGATGGTGAAGCTAAGGGTAAAAAAAGTGCTGAACTCTCTGAATGGCAATTGATTGAAAGAGGTCAGAGACTGTGTTGTGGGTATGTCAGAAGCTAAGCTGGGGCTTCCCTGTGGCGCAGTGGTTGGGAGTCTGCCTGCCGATGCAGGGGACGCTGGGTTCGTGACCCGGTCCGGAAGGATCCCACATGCCGCGGAGCGGTTGGGCCCGTGAGCCATGGCCGCTGAGCCTGCGCGTCCGGAGCCTGTGCTCCGCAGCGGGGGAGGCCACAACAGTGAGAGGCCTGCGTACCGCAAAAAAAAAAAAAAAAAAAGGTAAGCTGGTACTGAGTATGGGCATACTCTTCAAAACTGGGGAAGATGTTACAGATTTTTAAAAGGGGGAGAGAGAGAGAGAGAGAGAGAGAGAAATAGAGCGAGTGAGCGAGTGAGCGAAAGCTGAAAACGATAATGACCAAGACCATGTCTTTGAGTTGGTAGTTGCTTTCGTACTTCCTGAGTGTGCATTGTATTGAGTGCACAGGGCATTTAGAAAGAAGGGTAGTAGAGTTTCTTATGGGATTTCATTAAGCCCCTTCCTAGCCATCTTATTATTTTGGAAATTGAATAAGCTCTTTCAGGACACCAGAGCTGGTTAATACACTTGGTAATCTGCTACTTCATTAGGTGGAAATCCTTGAGGAGCCCCCGAAGCTTCAAAATGTGCATTCTAGGAATAAGTTTGTTGCTTTTCAGTAATAATAACAGTAGACGTGAGCTATTGACATTTCCAATGTGCTAGGTACTGTGCTCAGAGCTTTATACAATTCCCCATTAATCCGCACAACAGTCTTACTTGGAAGATTTCCCCAGGCCATTGCCAAAGCCTTGTTCCCCTTATTTGCTGCCATTTTGCTACAGACATATTGCATCTGTTTCCCTGGCGTCCTCATCTCATTATGTATATGAAATTGTAAAACGAAGAGGACCCAAAAATCTGCTTGCAGGAAATTGTGTATTGTGTCTGCCTAAACCCAATGGCCATGAAACCAAACCAGAGAGAGAGAAGTAGAAAAGACAGAATACATTTGAAGATATTTAGTCCTGGTCTCTGAATTTTTCATACAATTCCTTTGATATATTTTGTCAATTATAAACCCAGAGAAGTATGGAGATCTTTATTTTCTATACTTATCTTTTCGCCCAGAAAATTAATCTTATTATGTTCCTCGTATTTCTTTTAATTCCCCTTAGCCTTTCTTATAACAGTTATCTATCATTCTTATTAGGTAAATTGATCCCGTTTCCAAACTTTAATTAACAGTGTGTTATTGATCAAACTTAGAGGTCATGTGCTACTCATGGAATTAATGTGAATATTGTGTGTGATGGTTATTTTAAAATTCAATTTTATTGATTTCAGATATAAAACCATTACTTCCTTCAAGAGAGCAATGTGCTGGGTGAAAAATGATGCCTTCACTGTTACTAGTTCAAGATTTGTCTGCCGGTTTCAAGGATTTTCTTTTTGAAATGTCAAAACTAAAAAGGGATACAAAAATGACATTAAAAGACCCACGTAGGAAATTATATTATTTGAGGGGGTCAAATTGGAAGATGGCACATGGTTTTTGCAGACTTCCCTGCCTCCTGAAAATAGCAGTGAATACCAGAGAAAATCTTTAATGCCATCTTTGAGCTTCTGCTTGATAAAAAGGAGCTACTGTATAGCTTTGAAGGTTTAAAAAAAAACCCAACTCTTTGCAGAAATAGTTCATCCTTTCCAGAGCATCTTCTCGTCTCTGTGCGTAAGTGCATTCCCAGTGGCATGCTTAATCCATCTTCACAGCCCTTCGTATCTTCAAGTGTGTGCATAAATTCTGTCAGGAAGGAACTACAACCTCGTTGTGAATAACTGCAGGCAGCACTGTTTGTGGGGATTGATGTAAAACATGGCCCTGGATGATCGCTCTGTACTTAGTTTTTTAGGGTTATAAGGTTCCATGTGAACTCCTCGCCAAGCTGGTAAACATCACTGAACGTTCATTGTAGAGCTGGTGCCTGAAAAGCATCCCTTGGTCCATTTCCATAAATTCTCCTCCACTCCCCAATAACTCCAAGGGTTCATAGACAGCATAATTTAACCTCTGTGCCTCGGTTTCCTCCTTTGCCAAACAGGGATATTATTGTACCTCTCACATAAAGTTATTATGAGATTAAATGAAATAAAGCACCCAGAACATCTCGAGCAGTGCATGGCACATAATAAAATACGCTCCCGAGTGTTAGTTTCAAGCAATTTTTTTCTTTGCTCTTAAGAATAGGCTTAAGTTCATCAATCTCAGGAGCCAAATGATTTCTTTCTATTTTAGATCTGCTTTTACTTGTGTGCTTTTTCCTGAAGTAGAAGGCGTAATTTTAGTGTCTTCCAGTAAGTTTCTTAGAGCATAGATGTGAAAGTGAAGAGTGATTTAGTACGGAGTGTCACACTGGGTCAGCACGTTAACTGGTTCCTCTCTGCGATCCCTGTAAAAGGCTGAGAAAGCCACCACTAGGGGCTCACAAAATTGCTAGGGCCACCCACCCACTCTTGTATTTAAATCTGTCCCTTATCTGGTCTCTTGCTGTCCTCATCCATTTGGTTTCTTAGCTGCTCTGTCCCTCTTTGCCTCACCTATTTGGATTATGGCCCATGTATATGTATATTGTCTGTTGGGGTTTTGATTGGCATCTCCCTAAAACCCTCCTCAGAATGTCCCTTCGGCTCTCTATTGTCAGGAAGGTAGATCAGACAGGAAGCGGAAAGGCACTGCGTTGACCAGAATCCCTACAACAGTCCTATGCTGTAGGCATTTATTATCCTCTTGTACAGCTGATGCTAAACATCATAGAGAGAATAAATAACTTCCCATGGCCATAGGACTGATGAATGATTTTGCTGGGTCTTGAGGGCCATATTGGTGATGGGTGGTGATTGGTAACTGTACAGCTCAGAGCAGGGACGTAGGCAGACAATGATGTGAATGTTCCCTCACAACATGGTGGTGCCAATCAGGGGAGAGCTGTCCCGGGTGAGCCCCAGAGATCTCGGAGGGACCTTTCTCAAGAGGAGCACAAGTGAAGCGGAGCTCCACAGATGAGGCAACACAGCTGGTTCCCACCCAGTAATCATTTCTCCTCCTTTCTTTGTTATAGGATCCCAATTTTTAGTTACTCATTTTTCCATCTGAGACAGACGGCTTTTCTCAGCCTTCCTTGCAGCTAGATGTGGCCATGTCACAATTTGGCTGGTGAGTTGTGAGTGAAGGGTTGTGTGAGCCTGTTGAGAACGTTGTCTAAGGGTACCTGACTGAACAGGATGCCTTTCTCCTTTCTGATGTCCCTCCTGCTGGCCTGCAACTCAGATTGATGATCTTTTTTAAAAAATTAATTATTTTTATGATGTAGCGTGGATTAAAAATTTTTATTATTTATTTATTTATTAATTAACATCTTTATTGGAGTTTAATTGCTCTACAATGTTGTGTTAGTTTCTGCTGTATAACAGTCAGCTGTATGTATACATCTATCCCCATATCTCCTCGCTCTTGTGTCTCCCTCCCACCCTCCCTATCCCACCCCACTAGGTGGTCACAAAGCCCTGAGGTGATCTCCCTGTGCTATGCGGCTGCTTCCCACTAGCTATCTATTTTACATTTGGTATGTTATTTATTTTATTTATTTATTTTTGGCTGCATTGGGTCTTCGTTGCTGCATGTGGGCTTTCTCTAGTTGTGATGAGCGGGGGCTACTCTTCGTTGTGTGAGCGGGCTTCTCATTGCGGTGGCTTCTCTTCTTGCGGAGCACGGGCTCTAGGTGTGCGGGCTTCAGTAGCTGCAGCATGTGGGCTCAGTAGTTGTGGCTCGCGGGCTCTAGAGCGTAGGCTCAGTAGTTGTGGTGCACAGGCTTAGTTGCTCTGCAGCATTTGGGATCTTCCCGGACCAGGGCTTGAACACGTGTCCCATGCATTGGCAGGTGGATTCTCAACCACTGCTCCACCAGGGAAGCCCCTGTGATGATCTTGAGGGTGAAAGCCTTGCCCTAGGAAACTGGGTTCCTGGTGACACCATGAAGCTGTCCTACCAGCCCTGAACTGCTTCTCTGGACTACTTTTATGTAAGAAAGGACACTTCCGTCTTTTTTGTCACTAAATATACATAGCAAAACACAGCTAAGTCTGTGTTAAGACTACAGTTACGGAAAACAGCATCTAGAAGAAAACTATAAAAATATAAGCTAGGAGAGAAAAGGCACAAGGGACAGTGCAAACAGGCATGAAGGGCCAAAGAAACACCAGAAAATCTGCCCAAGGACCGAGGGTCCTGAGGAAAGGACAGAGGAGCTCTGGCCACTCAGGAGTCCTAGACATAAAGGGGATAGGTGAGCAGGCTTCCTGTACCCGCCACCACTGTGTTCAGGACATAGGAATCAGCTCTAGGCTAGAGGCTCACCCATTCATTGTCTGATTCCTGAGACCACTGAGAATGACAGTCGCTGGCCCAGCTTTGGGAAGTGCCAACCAGATGTGCAAACGACCTACGTTTTGGGCAAAGGGCCCTGTGGCTTATATCTGCTCATTGCTACTGACCATCATTGCCATGGACACTAGGAAAACCAAAGCCCAGCTTTGCACTGTGGCCACTGGGTGGGCACCCAGTGTGGGCCACAGTGTAGTCCCCTCAAGTCTGACTGTCCAGCACTTCCAAACACTATGGGGCTAAGTTTTTTCATGCTGCACAGTCCTATTTTCCTTTGAGCAGAGGTACAAACCCGAGGCTTCTGGTCATTTGCCATGACCAAGCTATAATCTTCATGAACCAACCCTCCACTCTTCTCTCTCCTTATTCCTTTTCCTTCTCCAGATGTTTTCCTCATCTCCTTGACTTGAACTGAAACCTGGCTGGTCCCCAAGGTCATGGCTTCTCTGCAGCCTTCTCAATGGTCAGCTGACAGTCATCTCACAGCCTTTATTTCTCAGGATTAGGAAGGGCCTTCTTTGCTCCAAAATGCAACTTTCTGACCAGTGTTTCTGCACTGTCCTGAGGCTCATGTCACTGGCTCTGTTAACTCTTTCTCTGTGTGACCTCCAGGTGGATCTCTATGATTCATGCAGGACTGATTCATTGACAACAATATGACAGGTAATTAATATATTTGATAAGTAGAGGATATAAACTACCTTTGGCTTTTAGGGCTAAAGTACATCTAAATACAAACAGTATATAAATTAATTTACTTTATTGAGTTAAAATAGGGCTTTGGCAACAGGAAAATGTATTCATGTACATTGCTGAACAGTTATAGTGAAGGTGAGCCTTTGTATGTAGGGTAGAGATTGCTTTACTTGAAAAAGGAACAACCACAGAGGATCTCTTGATAGTTATGTATTTTCCCTGGGATCTCAATTATATTATTTTAAAAATTAATTATAAGCTCACTGGATGGGAATTAGTGAGCTATTATGTAGCCAAGTGCCTAGTCAGCATTAATTCATTTTCATAACTGAAGCTATATAGCTATAAAGAAATGAGAATCATTAACATCTATGGATTATTTGGCTTCTGTTCTGCATTGCTTCTGTGTGTATCATTTTATTTTTAATTTTAAAAGCTGGCCTATAACTTGTTCTAAGACAAGGCTGAGGCTTTCGTAAATTGTAATACACATTACTTGATGTGTAGAAGCTACGTTTACCAGGAAACAACCCGTTGACAGTCTTATTCATTTCTGGTAGAGAAAAGCCTAGGAATACCCATTGGTCAGTGTTGGAGTCAAAAGACATGCAGATTCTGGTTTCCTCTGATTATTGGAATAGCTTGCTAGTAGGTTGAATGAGAATAGGATTAAAATTAAGCTTTCTCCGAGTAGCAGACTTCTATTCCCCTTCTAGGAGTGCAAACATATTTCTGACACCGATAATGAATTACATCCACATGTTTCAAGTCTCCCAATAAAACATCTTTGAGAACTACAGACCATGCTTAGTTCCATACTCTGACTTAAAATCCATTTCCCTTAAGGTAAAGTATGAGAACTGGAGTTTGCACAGATGTTTCATCTCTGTGCCCCAAAATGTCTCCCATATTTTGGGGGTTGGAGCCAACAAGAAGACTTAACCACTGAGACACAGTGTAGAGTCAACTCTGTAGTGGCCCCGCATTTCCCTCACAGTAAAATCCAACACCCCTACTATGGTTCCCAAGGCCCACCTGATCTGACTCCTGTTACCTGTGAGACCTCATCTTCCACCACTCTACCGCCTACTTTCTTGACTGTAGCCACCCAGGCCTCCTTTTTTCTTTCAACAGTCCTGGCATGCTCCTGCCTTAGGACTTTGCAGTGGCAGCTCCCTCTACCTGGAAAGCTTTTCCCCTTCATAGTCACATGGCTAATTCTCTTAAGTCCTCCTTAAGTCTGTGCTCAAATGTCACATTCTCACAGTAAGGCCTACCCTGACCCTGACTCTCCTACCTATAGTTACATCTTGCCATCTTCCTCCCCTCTCCCCAAGCCCTGCCAAACCCAATCTTCCTTATTCTGCTTTACTATTTCATTTTGCCATATTACCATATTATAACTATATTATTCTCCTATTTATTATATCTCCTGCTTTTATATGTCTTCCCCAAGCTACATGAGGGCAAAGATCTTTGGTTTGCTCACTAATACATCTCAGGTACCTAGAAGATCACCTGGCTGTATTTACTGAATGGAACACTATAGAGTATACTTTATATTCCATCCACGATGCCTCACTTTTGAATTCCTCACAAGTTACCTTTTGTTTGGTATGTGATCTGACTTTGCTTTGGACTCTAACCTTCATTCATTCCCAGCTTAACCCCATGATCCCCTTTTTTGTGTGTGTTCTGGGGCTACCCATGGGTCTGGGAGGACAAAGCCTAGGCCAGAAAAGTTATGGCTGTGAGTTCATGGCAGGTGGCCATGGTATTCTGCCTGGGTATCTCTGAGGCTAGAGACACAGTTGATAAATGACAGCCTGCCAAGCATCTATTACTACATCCCAGCTGTGCATGGGGCTGGGTGTGCATCCGTCAGACGGCTCTGTGCAGATGCACCTGTTTCACTCTGAGCTCTGGCGTGTCTCAGAATTTCTGATGATGGTAGCTAAATAGATGGAGCGATTTGGGACCTGATGTAAGGGGCAAAATTCCTGTCTAAAAGGAAGCTTGGCCTATAAAATGGCATCATCAGAATTTCAGATGAGAGCTGATCTGCTTTCCAATTAGTTTCCATTTCAAATTTCTAAATCCCTCGCATGGAGGAAGCCATCCCAGATTAGGCTGGTTGGAATAATGATATCTTCCACCCCAGGTTTCTGTGACTAATATTGGTCTTTACTTGTGAAATCCACAAGAAATTTAGCAAAATAGAAACATTTAGAAATTGATATGGAAAGTGAAAATCCATCATTTTTATGGAGAGATGTCTTTTGGGGCCGTTGCATGAATAATGCTGCATTAATTTGTAATTCCTGTTGCACAGGATCCCTCCAGTGCTCAAGGTACATGGCTCTATGAACTGTAGAGTACGTTGGTGTTAGCACTGTTCTTAGAGTGTGAGCTTCAGATATGAATGGAAAGCTACTAAATAATGAGCTGAGGACTCTCTGTATCACTTGCTTTTATAGCACTTGGCAAGCACCATGTGGAAACTATACGAATGCTTTTTCATGAAATTGATGAGGGTGGATATTTAATATTTATTAGGTAATAAGAGTAGCACAGTCTCATTTCAGGTTTCAGTATAAAATAGATTTCTATCTATATATTCATTGAACTGTAAATGCACTGAAATACTTGTTTGAATATGTATGTGTATATACACATCTATCTATCTATCTATCACATAGATTATTTGTGCCAAATACTGCATGCTTGTATCAAAGGAATTGTGACCTCCAAATTAAGAATTTGTATGTTGTGAAATAAAGCGAAGCATTTAATTAAAATTAAAATTGTGATGAGTTTAAACATCCAAACCATCTCAGTATAGATCCATTTTAAAATAAGCCCTCTAAGATTAACACCTGCATATTGCTGGGTTACCATGACACATTTCAGTGGCTATAAAAGATTGTTTCATCCCCTAAATCCTCTTTTTAATGTCATTTAAAAAATGAATTGATCTGACACTAATGAAACCTGTTATAATGAATCACATCAGAGAGCTGCATTTTAATGCCTGGATGCCCCATGAAACGATTAGAGGGGGTGAAGGGGAAATGCATTTTCCTTATTCAGGTACTTCTCACATCCATTTGAAATTCCTCATCAAAGGTTTTAATGCTTTCTGCCTACTATCCGCTCTGCGATCCACTTCTTTATGTAACTGCACTGATTTCTTCAAATGCCTCAGTCCTTATTCCCTACCCTCATCACCTGCAGCCGTCAACACCAGTGTCCCGTCTCTAAATGATGTTACGTGTCATCTCCGCCATCCCGTGGTGCTGTGGCACCTTGCTCACTGCCTTATGCTAAGCTGGGCTTCAGCATCCCTGATACAACCCTATGATACTGAGTTGGGAGCAACCATTCCCATTCATCTACAGCTGCTCCTTCCAGGATTCCCCTAAGAGGCAGATGACTCTGAAATGTGTTACTTTCTTTCCATCATCTTTTCCATCCCAAGAGTTCTCAGGAAGTTTTCACCTTTCAGAACTTTAGGAACCAATTTCAAAGGTTAGGTGGTCTAATCCTGCTTGATTTGCTGGGGATTTAGAACTGACTTGCCTGTTGTGGGAATTACTCAGGTCACCAGCATAGAAAGCCTGGAACAGTTTCTGGAGTATACTCAGTTCTGCCCTTTATTGTCGTGCCTCTGACTTTTCAGAGATCTTTTTTGGCATGTAGTAAGCTCCAAGATGAAATTAGGAGGCAAATTCACTGTGGGTTACGGAGAAGACTCAAGAGACGGATCAATGATAAAGCTCTCTTACCATTCATCCAATTCATTCATCCCATTCATTCACCCAATTCATTCATTCCATTCATTCATTCACTCCTTTATTCATTCATTTACCGTTTGTCTCTTACTTATGGTGCCAGCCACATTTCCCCTTATACAGGCATTTTGGGCTTGATCCTTTCTTTTAATGTAAACCCCAATCCTATTACACTTAGACTAGATTTAGTCTATTTTAAAATTAATTCATTTCTACCATCTGCTTTCTATATTTCCAAATTAGAGCCTCATACCCCTTCTTACTGGGACTCCTTTCTTGGGAGCTAGCTTGCTGATGTGAGAAGTGTGCTGGGAGCCATGTATGTCAAATACCTTGGATGACGCTTAGAGGAAAACACGGGCAGTGGATTTAGTCTTTCTTACTTTCCTAGTGAAGCTGAGTTCAAAGTAGGGTTCAAATTTAAAGTATCTGCAAAATACATAAAAGTAGGAAATACTACACAGAATTTCACCTCTTTTTTGGTATTAGATAAAGAAATGAAATAAGCCAGAGTCTCTATACATCCCTCTAATCTCACATCTCAGGAGGTTACTGTGTATAGTATTTATGAATACATAGTAATATAGTATTTATATTTAATATATAGTATTTATATTTTATAAATACTATATATAGTATTTATACTCATATCTTAAAATGTTACATATGATTGTAAGGCATAAAAAAGGAAGCAAGCTAGATATTCATATCTATCAAAAGGAGACCAGTTGAGTAAGTTTGAGTACATTCTTACTATGAAATGTTCTGTGATTATTAAAAGAGGGTGGTATTATACAAACTACTATACATAAAATAGATAGGCAACCAGGATTTACTATATAAAACAGGGAACAATATTCAATTTCTTATAATAACCTATAATGGAAAATAGTCTGAAAAATATATATAACTGAATCACTTTGCTGTACACCTGAAACTAACAGAATATTGTAAATCAACTATACCTCAATAAAAAAAAAATTAAATGGAAAAAAAGAGGGTAGTATTAAGGCTTAAAAGCAAGTTTCAGATTAATATGTCATAAGATTTAATTTTGGTTAAAAATGTGCATATAATGCAAATCATTAATAAAAAAGGATAGATGAGACACACCAAACCACTGCTATAGTTTTATCTGTTGCTTTTTTTGAATATTTCAGAAGTATATATTACTTTTATAATTCTAAAATAATAAAATATTAAAGCACCCTCTTCCACATATTCTTTTTTATTTTCCTCCAACACTCAGCCATGCTAAATATATTGGTTCTCAACTTGCATTTTTCATGTACTATGTAATAGACATCTTCCCCTTAAAAACCATTCTTTTCCTGGCTACAGAGCATCTCTTCTATGTGTGTGTCACACTTTATTGAATCATTTTGCGATTGATGGACTTTCAGGCCGTTTTTAAATTTCTGCTGGCAGTCGTAGTGCTGCACGAAGCATCACTGTCTCTAGATTTGCACATATCTAAACAATTATTTCTGTAAGATGAAGTATCAGAAATGCGATTGCTAGAAATGTACATTTAACATTTTAATGTCCTTCCTAATTTCCTAGGGTTCAACTGATTCTTCAGAGACTAAGTAGTTTCAAGTATTTTAGGAAATATTTTCTTTCCTTTTGATGATTATTGTTGAGGCCTAAGAATGGGTAATTGTATTTTTTAGTTAATGTGGTTGAGTTTGGGAGGAACCACTGTATAAGGATAGTATGTGATTTTCATTTGATGTTTTACTCAAAACACAAGATTAGCCAGTGTTAAGTGGTGGCAATCCTTTTATTTGCTGTTATTATAAATAACGTACTTTGATATCCTCAGCTAAAAGGGCACTAGGGCACAATGAGAATTATCATTGTCCTTTGTTTATTCCCATTATTTTGAGATTAGTTGTTTATGCCACAGACAATAAGGCAGAGTTTTTCCATATACAGGCGTCTTCTTGGAAATATAGTACATGTAGGGAAATTAGCAAGAAACCTTTTTGGGAAGTGAAACTACCATTTTTTAAATTACTGCTTCACTGAGTGCCTTATTAAATTCATGAGTTTACACACTCTCCGGAATTATATAACAGATCATTTTTGATTTTTTTAGTTTGGCTGGGGATACCATACTACCATAGACTTTCAACCCTAAGTAAGTAAGTTTTGGGTATGGAGTTGACTGTAGCAATAGAGATGTAATGGCGAAGTCAATATAGTAATAAAGATGGAAAGACAGATTATTTATACAATCCCTTGATCTTATAAGTGAGGGAACTGAGAACAGGAGGTGTTAAGTAGTTTATGGAAATCATGAGTTAGCAATGGTGGAGCTCACACGAGAACCAGGTCTCTGACTCCTAGGCCAGTGTTCTTGCCACCCAACCATGCTGGATTTTGAAGGGAAGGCCTGAGGTCATTGAATTAATGCTACATTAGGGCACCATTGTGGAACATGTGGTTGATGCTTTCCAACTATTTTCTGGTTGCCTTTGAGAAAAAAATTACTTGGTTATTGTTTATCCCTAGACTATCCCCAAGCCCATCGTCTGTTATGGACAAAAATCCAGGAGAATAGATGGATTTAGGAATAGCGGGTTTGATAGTCCTGAAAGTAGTTGATTTCTTTGGGGGAGATTTTGTAGCAAATAAGTGACATTGGCTATAGGGGTGTCAGCAGGCTCTTCTACAGTTTTCCATGTGGTTCATGCCACCTCCCTGACCTCTTCTCATGCCGCTCACCCACCCAGGCTTTTATGTCCTCAAATACCCCGACCTTGACCCAGCTTAGGGATATGGTACCTGCTGTTACTACTTCCAGCCATACTCTCCCCCAGAGGCAGCATGGCTGCCACCTCCTCAATATTCAGGTCTTGGTTCCAATTTAAAGGGGCATTTGTGACCACCCTATATACTGTAACAGTGACATTTCCTCCTACCAGACTCGATCACATTATTCTTCTTAAATTCTTTTGTTGAATTATTACTGACTAAAAATATCAGGTCTATTTATTTGTTTGTTAATTGTCTGCCTTTTCTTAGTAGGTTGTACCTCTGTGAGAGCAGCCCTTGTTCGTATTGTTTACTGCTGTAGAAAACGGTAGGTGCTCAACAAATTTTGGTTGAACGAATGGTCTTAATGGAATACTGCTTTGGTTGGGATAGCACTCTGCCTGTACACGTACTGTTTTGCTATGCAGGTCACAAATGATATGCTAAACCCTTGCTAATACTCGGGACAAGTTTTCAGAAAAAGTTTCCAAAGCAGAAAGTAGTTTATATTAGGAATGAAGGAAGTGAGAAATGTAAGCCAGATTGCTTCTATTTCAAACTATTTTTGTGTTGTTAAACTTTCAGATGTTGAATGTCCTTCACCCAGCTTGTGGTTACCAGGAAGAGAAGTGACTTTTCCTTAGAAATTTCCTGGGAGTGCACCTCACGGCTAGCCACTGTGGAGTCACAGTCAACTTTGCCATCTTTGGCATGTCCCGAGGTGTGCTTTTGGTCCCAGGATGATTCACCAGTTTCCCTGCTCACATACCCTTAGCCTCAGCAGTAGTCAAGGTGGACAAATGTTGTCTTCCTGTATTTTTTTTTCTTCTGTGACACCAACTTAATTGCCTGTTGATATCATCGTTATCCTTATTGCTGTTTTTATTTCTATTTTTATTATTATCGTTATTATTTGGTTGGTGAGACAGACTTCTGACCCTTAGGCTTCTGGAAACCTTACCACTAGCAATCCTCAGCCAGTCCTGTCTTCCCCACCTACCCCACTTCAAACCATGGCCCACGGTCCATCTGGAGTTAGGTCACCAGTGTCCACTCCTAGTGACTACACCATGGTTACAATTCTCAGCTTACTCTTTTATGTTTGTATAAATAGCTGTATAACAGACTTGTTGAATCCCAGTTCAGTGCTTTGCAGGACTGAATTAGCTACACCAATTTTCAGAGAACAGAGTTATGTATCGTGTAAATGTCTTTTGTATTGCGAGAATGTTGAAACCCTTTAAATTTATTGTTTTCTGTTATTTTATTAGATACTTTCTTACTCCAAAAATCTTTATTTCTTCTCCTATAGGAGAAAAAAAAGATAATAAAGAGGATGCTATTTTCTTGTGGAATATGGCACTGGAGGTGGCTTTCTTTATACTGTGTTTCTGGGAAACTTAAAATTTTTCATCCCGTATTAATTTACATTCCCACCAGCAGTGCAAGAGTGTTCCCTTTTCTCCACACCCTCTCCAGCATTTATTGTTTCTAGATTTTTTGATGATGGCCATTCTGACTGGTGTGAGATGATATCTCATTGTAGTTTTGATTTGCATTTCTCTAATGATTAATGATGTTGAGCATTCTTTCATGTGTTTGTTGGCAGTCTGTATATCTTCTTTGGAGAAATGTCTATTTAGGTCTTCTGCCCATTTTTGGATTGGGTTGTTTGATTTTTTGTTACTGAGGTACACGAGCTGCTTGTAAATTTTGGAGATTAATCCTTTGTCAGTTGCTTCATTTGCAAATATTTTCTCCCATTCTGAGGGTTGTCTTTTGGTCTTGTTTCTGGTTTCCTTTGCTGTGCAAAAGCTTTTAAGTTTCATTAGGTCCCATTTGTTTATTTTTGTTTTTATTTCCATTTCTCTAAGAGGTGGGTCAAAAAGGATCTTGCTGTGATTTATTTCAGAGTGTTCTGCCTATGTTTTCCTCTAAGAGTTTGATAGTGTCTGGCCTTACATTTAGGTCTTTAATCCATTTTGAGTTTATTTTTGTGTATGGTGTTAGGGAGTGTTCTAATTTCATTCTTTTACATGTAGCTGTCCAGTTTTCCCAGCACCACTTATTGAAGAGGCTGTCTTTTCTCCGTTGTGAATTCTTGCCTCCTTTATCAAAGATAAGGTGACCATATGTGCATGGGTTTATCTCTGGGCTATGTATCCTGTTCCATTGCTCTATATTTCTGTTTTTGTGCCAGTACCATACTGTCTTGATTACTGTAGCTTTGTAGTATAGTCTGAAGTCAGGGAGCCTGATTCCTGTGGAGAACAGTATGGAGGATCCTTAAAAAACTAAAAATAGAACTACCATACGACCCAGCAATCCCACTACTGGGCACATACCCTGAGAAAACCATAATTCAAAAAGAGTCATGTACCAAAATGTTCATTGCAGCTCTATTTACAATAGCCAGGACATGGAAGCAACCTACGTGTCCATCAACAGATGAATGGATAAAGAAGATGTGGCACATATATACAATGGAGTATTATTACTCAGCCATAAAAAGAAATGAAATTGAGTTATTTGTCGTGAGGTGGATGGACCTAGAGTCTGTCATACAGAGTGAAGTAAGTCAGAAAGAGAAAAACAAATACTGTATGCTAACACATATATATGGAATCTGAAAAAAAAAGAAGAATAAAATGGTCATGAAGAACCTAGGGGCAAGATGGGAACAAAGACACAGACCTACTAGAGAATGGACTTGAGGATACAGGGAGGGGGAAGGGTAAGCTGGGAGAAAGTGAGAGAGTGGCATGGACATATATACACTACCAAAGGTAAACTGGATAGCTAGTGGGAAACAGCCGCATAGCACAGGGAGATCAGCTAGGTGCTTTGTGACCACCTAGAGGGGTGGGATAGGGAGGGCTGGAGGGAGGGAGACACAAGAAGGAAGAGATATGGGAACATATGTATATGTATAACTGATTCACTTTGTTATAAAGCAGAAACTAACACACCATTGTAAAGCAATTATACTCCAATAAAGATGTTTAAAAAAATGTTTATTAAGGTGATTCAAAAAAAAAAATTTTTTTTTTTTCATCCTGGTTGCCTGGAACTCACCTGAATGTCTACACATTGCAGCGATATACTGCTGCCTTTCTTTCACTTACCCTCTTTTGGTCAAGAAAACACAAAACCTTTTATAGATATTAATTCTCTACAACCCCAGAGGATGAGACAAATAGCAACTGGGAAGAAAGTTACAGAAGAGATAGACAGTTTTCCTGACGTCATAGAGTTTATCAGAAGCAAGAAAGTTTTATTAATTTTACAATTTCTCAAACCAGAGTATTTCCTAATTAGCATTTCTACCAATTTGGAAGTATCCTACTAACTTAAAAACTTACATCAAGAGGAGCTTTTATCTGACTGGTCAGTTGCTGCCAGGCACATTAATAGGAAAATATCTCTAGGGTAAAAATTAAAAGAAGGATTTTTGTAGAATTTTTGGAATATTGTAAAAGAAGAATTGAATTGAAATGCTGGCATTGGTTTTAATGCGTGGGTATTATAGCAATACATGCAAGAAAACATGAAGTCATTATACCTCCTAGACATGTAGTAGGTACTAAATACGTATTTCATTGTTTTGAAAATTCCTTTGAAAGCCTATTTCTGTTTTGCAGTATTTCACTGTTGTTTAAAAGTTGAAGTCATATTTAACTTATTTTCTTTAAAAGATATGTATTATTAGGGCATAATGAATCTCAGCGTATGTCTGTCTCTTTCAATAACAATGTCTCCCTACAAAATTTGAGAAAATTTGGGAAAATCTCTGAATCTGTTTGTAGATCTAGTCCATGTGTGTGCAAGTTATATAAAAGTAGTCAATTTTGTATTTTCAGAGAAAACCCAAAATATATTCAGGTTTGAAAACAGGTCCCAAATGCTGAGTTACTTTCTGGAGTTTGGATTATTTTATTCTCTCGACTGGTTGATTCCCTTTTTGAGGGCAAAGAGGTCAAGAAGCTGGGAAGCAGGAGGACCAGGGTAGGATCCACTGAATCATAGATGTAATACAGGTGATGAATTTCAGTGAAGAATTCTATTACTGAACATGGCAAACTCACAGGTTCGAATAATATTATTTCATTTTTCATTGCTCTGTACAGTAAGTGACTAGATTAACTATTGAAAATATATTTTCTCTCTCCAGAATCCAAAGAGAGAAGAAAATTTCACCAGCTAAATTTATTTACTTGCACCGCTAAAGCAGATGGTATGATAGGAAATATTGATTTTTCTATACTGACAGAGCAGCTGATAACTTATTTTCAGTTTGACTTAATGTATAAACTGTGAGTTAGGTCAAGGGATTTTTATACTATTTTGTATTGGCTTTACCTTGGACTTTACAAATCCAAATATTGACTTTTCAAAAGGAAAAAAAAATCTAATAACCCATTGTGTTTTTCATAACACAGTCACAGATTTTCCTTAAAATTTTGGCCACGTTGTACCTGCACTTGTCATTTATTTCCCATCATGTAGCCATAAACAGGGCCCAGTTCAGTACTGGAATCCACCACTGCCGTGTCCACGCATATTACTCGTTCTGTGGTCCCTGTATTCCTTTGCTGTTTTCTTTGCATTTTCTGGGGATATATTCTTATCCATTTCTTCCATCCAGACCTAAAGATTCTGTGCACTGTGCTTCTGTGGGGTCTCCTTTTTCCTACCTGTGACTGGTGAGGTGAAGACCAGGGTGGATGAATTAATGTCCCCACTGACTCCTGCCTCAGAGCAGGGCCTTTTGATACCAGTGAATAGTGAATCCTAGTGTGTATCTGTCTCTCTCAAAAACAATACCTGTTTAAAAAGAATAGGAACTTAGAAAAATTCCTGGACTCACTTTTGTATGTAGATCTAGTGCATATGTGTTCAAGTTATGTACATTTAGTTGTTTTCCTAGAGAAGCAAAATGTATTCACTTTTGCAGATGGGTCCCAAATGCTAAGTTTGGATATTCTGATACTGAAATATTATTACAGAGTACGTGTGTCATAGACCTTTATGTCCTTGTTTCACTCATTATACCTACCTTGATTGGTGGGGTTCTTTTGCTGTCTGATTTGTATTGTGAAAATTTTATACTTATAAAAAAGTACAGAGAATAACATAGCATTTTCCTTAAATCCTGGGTTTAAGAAATAATACCTAACAAATACAGTTGAAGATCCCTGTGGATTCTCCCGGGTCTCGTGATCTTCTTCCTGTTTGCAGTCACTGGGTTAAGTGTGGTGTGATCATTTTTGCATTTTTTATACTTGTATTATGCTTGCATGCATATATAAACAAAAGTGAGATGATTTACATATTTAAAAAACTTTATAGAGGAGGTATCATGATGCCTGCTATACTGTCACAATTTGGTTTTAGCTTAACATTGTGTTTTAGAGATTCGTCACATTAATACATATAGATATAGTTTATTTTTATCGCACTATGCACTTGCATTTTATGAATTTACCAGGTTTTATTTATCCTTTCCCTTGTTGATGGGCATTTAGATTTTCCCAATGCAGGTAGTTGATGCGTTGTATATTTCCAGGTGCACAAGTCTGAGATTTTCTCTAGGGCATCTACGTAGGAGTAGAATTGTTGTGTCGTAAGGCATACATAACTTTAACTTTACTAGGTATTGCCAAATTGCTCTCCAATTTATGCTTGTATCAGCAGTGTATAAGAACTCTAATTTCTCCGTATCCTCACCAGCAATGGTATTGTCAGACTTTAAAATTTTAATTTTAGTTGTCCATCTGGTGCATATAAAATAATATTTCATTGTGTTTTTTATTCACTCTTCCCTGACAACTAATAAGGTTAAGCATCTTTCCATAAAGGGCATTTAAGTTTTTTCTTCAGTGAATTATTTTTTAATAGCCTTTTCTTTTTTTGGTGGTTGTCTTAGGTCAAGCTGCTATAACAAATATACCATAGACTGGGTGGTTTATAAACTATAGAAATTTATCTGTCATATTTCTGGAGGCTGGGAGTCTGAGGTCAGGGTGCTAGCATGGTCAGGTTCTGGTGAGGACTCTCTTCTCGGTCGAAGACTGCTGACTTCTCATTTTGTCCTGCTCTGGTGGAGAGAGAACTAGAGAGCTCTCTGGGGTTAGTTTGAAAGGGCACTACTCCGTTCATGAAGCCTCTACCTTCTTGACATAATTACCTCCCAAGGGCTCTACCACCCACGACTATCACATTAGGGGTTAGGATTTCAACATATGGATTTTTTTGGTGGGGAGGCACAAGTATTCACTCCATTCAGGTGATCTTTCTCTTATCGATTTGTAAGACTTTGTTATATATTCTGGGTTCTAATCCTTTGTTACATGCATGGCAAAGATCCTTTCCCTCACCTGTAGCTTCTCTCTTCACTTTTAAAGAATGAACTGTAATTTTTACATTTTATTCATCTATTTTATCAATCGTTTCCTTTTAGTTTCTTGTTTAAGAAATCACTCCCTAACACATGGACACTAAGAAACTTTCCTAGAACTTTACTCTCTGCACTTTCGTTTCTGCAGTTTGATTGTTTTTTTTTTTTGGTGATGATGTTCTACTTTTGTAATATGAATCGTGTGTCACCAGTATATAAGTCTGCACTGGTCAGGCCAGGATCCAGAATTCCACCCATGGACCATTTCTATGAGAAATCTACTCAGACTCAGCATTTTTGTGAGCTAATAATAACTTCTGCAACATTTCATTTTGGAGGTGGGAGGGAGGAATTACATGGAGATACAGTTGCTCATATACCCTACCAAGCCCCCAGGAGGTATGATCTCACCTCATCTCTGAGCACGTCTCTCTTGAAGAGTAGTCCTGCCATGGTGGTCTGTTTCCTCCAGCCCCTTGAGGTTCTGATAAGTAAAATTTACCATATTATTACAATTTTCAAAAAAAGCTTTATTGCTTATTGAGTCTGTATTAACTAGATTAGTCTCTAAGGTGGGCTACCTATCCCCCCAAACCATTATTTTAAAGGAGTTTAGTAAATACTGTGGAGGTAAGTTATTAAGGGCACAGAACTTTGTAGTTTAAATTGTTTTCATTGTTAAAGGTAGCTTTCTTTTTGGACTTATTTTGTTCCTTTATTTTTTATCAAAGTAATATATACTTATTGTAGAAGATTTAGCTAATAGTGCAGAGAAGAATTAACATATAGTGTCATGATTAGGACATGACCTGTGGAGTGAGATTTGATTTCTCAGTTTGTAGCCTTGTGTTTTTGAGGTGAATCACTTAGCCCACTCCAGTGCTGAGTTCTCCATCTTGTTAATGAGGTTAATAATATCTACACACAGGGTTGTTGTGAGGATTAGATGAGATGATTGCTGCCTTTAACAATTGATAGCTCTTGTTATCATCAGTCTATTTATGGGAGGTAGTGTAGCAGAGTAGTTAAGAGCATGTTACCAGAGCTAACTGCCTGGGCTCAAATCCCATTTCTGCAGCTTGCTAGTTGTATAACCTTTGACAAGTTCTTTAACTTCTCAATTTTCTCATCCATAAAATGGGAATAATAGTAGTATTTAATCATAGAGTTGTTTTGAGAATTAAATAAGTTAACATATATAAACAACATGAAATAAAATCTACTATATACATAGTAAGTAAATGTTATCATTATTGTGCAGTTTCTGGGCAATCAGTACTGACATCTTAGTATATTTTATTTGTTTGTATTGCATGTAAATTTTTTTGCTCTGCTTTCCCCATATCATCCACACTATGAACTCGATTCTTTTAATGACTGTATAACATTCCGCTGAATGGGTGCACCATGATTCACTGAGCCTTAATGTTGATCGCTTAAGATTTCTTTCCTTTTCTTTTCCCTCACTGTTAAACAATAATTAGAGACATATTATTATGCTTACGATTTGTTGAAAATTCTGATTCTTTTTCGAGGATATTTCGTCTTAATTTTTACAAGACAATATATACAAACACGTATAGAAAATAATATGAGACAGCCATGACTCAACAACCATTAACACAAGCTAACGGGTTACCATTTATATTTCAGATTTTTCCTTTGCTAGGGAATACTCTGTCGTTACGAGGTGGAAGAGGAAGAAAGAATTGGGGGGCTGGGGGCGGACACAATTTGGCAACAGTTCCTCTTCGAAAGATTGCAGGTTTGCCTCCATGCCAGTTCCCTCCCCGCTCCCTCTCTCACTGTATATTATCCTGGTCTGAGCATGCATGGTCTGCCATTTTCTGTTTTTTCTTAGCACACTAAAACGGGTTACAATTCTCAAAGGCAAGTTCACTAAAAATAAAGGGAAAACAAAAAGGGGAAGGAAAAGAAAACACAAGAAGCAAAGCCTGATTTTCTGTCAATGCTTCCTTGCTTTCCCTGCCCTCCACGCTCCTGCCCCTGGGCCCTGGCTCCCCTGGTCCCCTCTGCCGACAGTCACCTGTGTCTCCACTCTGTCCTCTCTGGAATTCTGGGCTCCCCTGCAATGCTGGGTTGTGTTTCTGGAGCCCTACTCAGCTGGTGCAGTTGTGGGGTTTAAGGGAGCAACACTGATGGCAGCATTTTTCAGGGGTCAGTTCAGGAGAAGCTGATTTTGAACGTTGTATCTAGTCTAAGAAGCAAGAGATCTGAATTAAGAAGTAAAGAGATAGAAGAGGAGCACATACTGTACTTAGTGTTTTATTTATACAATCTAATTTAATTCTTACACAAACGGCAAGATGGGGTTTATTTTCCTCATTTGATGGATGAGAAAACTGAATCTTAGAGAATTAAGGTACTGTGCTCAGAGTCACCATTACCTGTTTAGAGTATAACCAAGGCTATTTTATTTGTCTGTCCCTCTCCATCAGAATGAAAGCTCCAATCTCATCTCATCTATATCATTCTCTTGTCCCCTAGATGAGATGAAACTGGCCATGTGTTGATAATTCTTGAAGCTAATTGATAGATTCATGGGGATTTATTAAACTAATCCTTCCACTTCTGTGTATGTTTGAAATTTTCCGTAATAAAAAAATTTAAAAGAAAATAAAAACAGAAACATAAACAAAAAGGTGAAACTCATAGAAACTGAGAGTGGAATAGTGGTTAGTGAAATAGTGGAATAGAATGCAGGGGCTAGGGGATGGGAGAAATGGAGAGATGTCGGTCAACAGGTACAAATTTTGTTATTAGATGAGTAAATTATGAGGGTCTAATGTTCAGCATGACTAATATAATTAATAGTACGGTATTGCACAATTGAGATTTGCTAGGAAAGCAGATCTTAAGCATTCTCATTAAAAAAAAAAAAAAAAAGAACCAATAAAATTTTAACTATGTGAGGCCAAAAAAAAAAAAAGAGTGAAAGCTCCAGGAGACAATAAAAAATGTTTGTGTTTATTCCCAGCCTATTGGGCACTTATTGCTAAGAACATCACGTGTGTTATTTTAATCCTCTCAGCAATCTAAGGAAGTAGATCCTATTATCTATCTATCTATCTTTTATTACACACGTGAATAAACTGAGGCATGGAGAGGTTAAGCAAATTCTCATAGAATCTTTCAGTTGGTCAAAAGTAGGGCAGGAATTGGAAATCAGTTAGTTTAACTTCAGAATCTGTACTGTTGATTAATAACTGTGTTATATTGTAGAGAAGCAGTATGTATACATGTGTGTGTGACTATATTTGTGTATGCATGGATATATATTAATATATACGTGTATATATATATTTCTTTGCCCATTTTATGTACCGCTGAATTTACAGTACATACAATAATGCCTGCCACACAGTAGGTATTTAATAAATATTTGTTGAATGAATGAATAAATTTATGTAAGTCAGGGTCTCAGTAGGAAGGATATGAAGGGGACGGTGCTCTTTAAAATAATTGGAGGTGAATTTATTTATGAAATGACTCATTATTGGGACTTCCTTGGTGGCTCAGTGGTTGAGAATCTGCCTGCCATTGCCGGGGACACGGGTTCGAGCCCTGGTCCGGGAAGATCCCACATGCCGCGGAGCAACTAAGCCCGTGCGCCACAACTACTGATCCTGCACTCTAGAGCCCGTGAGCCACAACTACTGAGCCCGCATGCCACAGCTACTGAAGCCTGCATGCCTAAAGTCCATGCTCCGCAACAAGAGAAGCCACTGCAATGAGAAGCCCGGGCATCGCAGCAAAGAGTAGACCCTGCTCACTGAGACTAGAGAAAGCTTGCCCACAGCAACGAAGACCCAACACAGCCAAAAAGAAAGAAAGGAAGAAAGGAAGGAAGGAAGGAAGAAAGAAAGAAAAAGAAAGAAAGAAAGAAAGAAAAAGAGAGAGAGAGAGAGAGAGAGAAAGAAAGAAAAAGAAAGAAAAGAAAAGAAAAGAAAGAAAGAAAGAAAGAAAGAAAGAAAAAGAAATGACTCATTATAAAGATACAGGATAGAAAAGCCATGGATTATCTGGGGATTCAGGATTGGCAGTAGCCATGCTCTTCACCATCTCTGTGTCCACTGTGATAAGAAGCCAGGTAGGGAGGGTGGAGGGATGGGAGGAAAGGGTTTACTGAGACAGAGGAGAGAGAGCTGCACAGAGCAGGCCAACTTGAGAGAACCAATGACTGTCAGGTGAGGAACACAGCAGCTAGAGGGGACCCTGCAGGGAAGGAGTCAGGAGGATAAATCCCCAGGCCTCACTCTGCTCCCTTTTCTCTAGTGTTTTTCCGGGGCTCCTCACCTGCCAAGGCCAAGTGGGAGTGAGGGGAGGGGGCCTCCTCACTGTAGTCCACACAGGTGAGCCTCCAGGACAGAGAGCAAGGTGGAGAAACGGGGAAAGACCTGGATGGGCCAAGGAATGAGATCTGGCCGAGAGTGGCTGTGTACCGTGTCTTTCTCTCTACTAATCTGGCTATTTCTAGGACCTTGTGTTTCCTCCAGGAACATGCCAGGTACTGAATATCAGATACCCAAGCCACCTGTTGCCTTGTGGGGAGAAGACAGGCATTTGGGATCTGTTTAAGAGCATAAGTCAGGAACTGGCCAGTGATGGAGACTTCAAGGACGAAATGCAGCATGGTCCCACTTCATTAGGAAGGCATCTGTTAAAGAAAGGGCTGTGGATTCAGGAGCTTCTGAGTAGTTTTGTCTTGTGCCGTCTCATATTACTTACTGCTGTCCATCACTTGGCAGATGGGCTTTCCTGGTGCTCAACCAAACCTGAATATGCACCATTCTTCCTTCATCACAGCTCTGACTGCTCTTGGCAGGAGTGGTCTTTATCACCAGTTTTGTTTTTCCCTCCAGTCCCCAGCCCACACCACTTCTCAGGAGACATTTTTAGTGAGGAGCTTAGAGCTGTTGCTCAGGGTTGGGTCTGGTGTGCCATTTTCTTTTTCCCACAAAGGCACCAACGACTCCCTAAGCTTTCCCCTTACAGGGTTGTATCTTTTCACACAAAGGTGCCCTGGGGACCAGCTGTGACCTCTGGAAGGTTCCTGTACATCTTCCCCTTGAATAGTCTACCTAAATTAAGACCCTCACATACAAGTATATGTGTTCAGATCTTGGATGGCTTACCTGGCTCATAAGTGGTCTTATTCTCTTTCACCTTCGCTTAAAGTTCCCACCTTGGATAATCACCCTGTTAGATTCTTGGCATTTTTCTTTCCTTCTCTCATGTCCATTTTAACTTCCAATATAGTTTTATCATCCTTGTGACCATATTTTAAAGGTGGAACATCATCTAAATAACATGAACGAATTGCTGTGTGTGATAGAGGTTGCATTTCCCGAGAATACTACTTTGTGGTGATTATTTCCTGTAACTGTATTTTGAACGCTATTCTTTCAACATAGCATGTTAATAAAAGCATGGATAGTGGAGGTAGATAGACCTGAGCTCACATTAGCATAGTAGCACCATTCATTCATTCCAGCAACATTTATTGAATGCCTCTTAAGTGCCATGCACTTTTCTTTAGGCTTTGGCGAATTGGAAATAGACAAAGCAGACTGCAGATGCATTTATGAGATAATGAAAATAATGTCTATCTTAGAGGGTGGTTGGTAGGATGAGATGATATATGTAAAGGAACCAGCATGGAAGTTCGGACACAGTAGTTGCTTCATAAATCTCATTTGTGATCCTTTCCCTGCGGATAATAAACTTGATATTAGATACAGTTTTAAGATTCTTGCAAAAGATCATCTGGAGGGAAAATATTTTTGAAAGACTTTTAAAAATAGAAGATTTTAAAGCATCACTAAGGCTTTAAATTTTCTGATTTGTTTTCTTAGCTTTTAAGTTGTAAAGTAAGACACGTTTTTTTAAGGGTGTAAGGTAGAGGAGTTATCTCACAGACATCTAAAGTCACCTTTCTTTTTTCTGCCACTTAAAGAGCTTTAATTAGAAATGGTGGTGATTTTTCCTTCCTCTCAACCATCGGCTTATTCGAGCTAGCTAGGTTGTTTGTGATGATCTGTTTTATGCAGACACTTTATCTTAAAAAAAAACAACAAACTTTAAGGAAACTCTATTTTAACTTCTTTCCCGTCTCATAATTTTATATCCCCTAATAAATCTGTGACATTCATCTGGCCCAAGGATTCTATAAATTCATGTATTAGATAGCTAAGCCATATGATGTAAAAATTTAAGACTGTTCCACTGGCTTCATGAATTTAATTCTGTAATTGTTGATATTAATGTGGTCTGAGAATGTCATGATTTTCCTATTTTTCATGCCCCAGGGTTGAAGCCTTCTGTTCAGGGTAAATGTATTGTTACTGAAACCATGACAGTCCACTACCAGACACTAATCTCATTAAGAAATTAAACATCAAAAAATATTCTTAAAACCAGAATAATTCTAGAGCACAAATGAACGTTTGTTTTGTCAACTCCTCTAAAAATTTTTACTTGACCATTACTGGTGTTTGAAAGCTGGCCAAAAAACTTTGAGGCCTTCGATTTTTAGGTGGCTAAAAGAAACTCAGTACAGAACATATTAGCAATAAGATGTTATCTGACTGAATTAATAATTTAAGTAGCAACCAACCCATTCTTTGAGAAATGCTATGGATAACTTTTAACTTATAGAACTTATCTGAGCATGCTGAGTACTGTCTGCTTGCCTCTCGAGGTCTCCTTTCTCCCCTCCTCCAGCTGCTTTATCTCCTGGTATATTACTCATCTTGGGCTGCATAACAAAATAAAGTAGACTGGGTGGTGTAAACAACAGAGATTTATTTTCTCACAGTCTGGAGTCTGGGAAGTCCAAGATCAGCGTCCAGCAGGGTTTGGTGTATGGTGAGAGCTCTTTTCCTGGCTTGCAGTTGGCAGCCTTCTCAATGTGTGTTCACATGGCCTTTTCTTGGTGCGTGTGTATGGAGAGAGAGAGCAGACTCTCTAGTGTGTACTCTCATAAGGGCACTAATCCCATGGTGAGGACACTGCCCGCATAACCTCATGCAACGCTAATTACCTCCCCGAGACCCCGTCTTCAAATACCATCACATTGGGAGTTAGGGCTTCACATATGAATTGGGGTGGGAAGCTGTACAGCCCACATCAAGGCATTCCTTGCCTCTGGCTTACTGTTGAGTTTGGCCAATGGGGAGCATCAGGAGGAGATAGAGAGAGGGAGAGAAATGAAGTCAAGGGTTGTCATGGGCTTGCTGTGCCCTTTGACCCAAGGTCACATTGCCTGTCAGTCAGCCCTCTCCATGCTTCCTTTCACTCCAGTTGTTGTAACCACTGCATCTCCTTCCCTTCAGGCCTAGTGGTGGTGACAGCCCTGCAGTTACTGGTCTCAGGATACCGCAATCCCTGTGCTTTCCCTGTTTGTCCCACGCCCTGATTCATTTTTGTAAGAAATCCCTTTAGTCAACTTCCCTCACATTATTTCCTCTATTGCCTGCTACAATCCTGAGCGATGCACTTAATTTAAAACCTTTTAACTTTTGAAATATTATTATATATTAGATTGACATGAACAGACAGAAATAGCTAATAAGAAAATTTACCTTTCCTGTGTCTCAAATCCTCCTCCTGCCCTCCTCCCACCACCGTAAAAAAAACAAAAAGAAAAACAAAAACTTTTTTTTTTTTAATGTGGGAAAATAGGTGCCGCTCTGTGGATGGGAAACCAGTTTGTGACACTCTTCCCTTTTGATTGATTGGAAAACAGTTAGGGTCAGCGGAAGTCTTTTGGGGAAATAATAATTAAATTACCATCTCTCTGTGCAAGGCAGATATGACTCTTACTCAAATCACTGGTCAGGGCAAAGCAGTGCCAATCCCGGAACATCGCTAGGTGATCCCTACTCGCTGAAATTGTCACTTATTTATTAGTCTCATTGCTTGTGCCTTATTCCCATCTTAGAGTTCAAGCTAGGGATTGTGATGGTCTTAAATAGTACAGTGTTCCAGACACAGAGAAGAATGCTCATGATAGCTTCCAATAAATTCAATCTGTCAAGTGAATTTGTTATCCACCTTCTGTTGAACCGCAGTATTATAGTGGGAGTCAGGATATGGGGGAAAGGACTCGGGTGAATGCACTAAATAAAGTTCATCTAACAGGGAGCAAACAGTAGAGGGGAGATATGGTGCAGATAGCAAGGAGTGGCCTGGGTAAACTGTGGCTCAGAGTCTAGCAAAGTAAGAGGTGGTTCCGAAAATCTCATGGGCCAGAGGGAAAGAGGCCGTAGACTTTTGCCCGCCTGGAACTCTAGACAGCTGGAACGTCTATCAGCAGGTTGTAAGATGTAAGCAACCTGGCAGATTACAGGTACTGGGGTGATGCGATATAAAGGTGATATGGCATAGCCCCTTATATTCAGCTATTTGTCTCTTTAGCATGGATGACTGAAAAAAACTATTACAGTTGATCCTTGAAGAAGAGGGGGTTAGGGATGTTGCCTCTCCACACAGTCGAAATTCTGAGCAAAACTGATAGTTGTGTCTTCCTGTCTGTGATTCCTCCGTATCTGTATTTCCTCATCCAAGGATTCAACCAGCCGTGGATCGTGCAGTACTGTAGTGTTTATTATTGAAAACATTCACATCTAAGTGTACCTGTGCAGCTCAAACCTGTGTCTGTCCCTCAAAATGGAAAAAAAAAATCAACTTTAGTTATAATATTAAATTTCCTTTTAGGATAATAAACTGTTATCCTTAATTTTATAATTGATTCTAGATGGTTGCTCTATAAACTGCAGCACATCAACTTTAAAATTGCTCAAATTCTGAAATACAGATGGTGAAATTGACAGTATGATGGGGTAAAATCAAGGGTATTTTTCCATGGGCAACCGTAAAACACCCATCTCAATTCTTTATTTAGAACTTCCTAAGACAATCTGGAGATGCTGAAGTAAATATGATTTTCCTCTTAGCACTTTATGATGTAACAGGGAATAGATTTCCTTTCTAAGAAGGCACAAATCACATAAGACAAAGGAGTAACGGCCTTGAAATGGACTTTAATAATTTCCAGGCCTTAGAAGATGGTACAGATGTCTGCGTGGAAAGGTGATGAGCAACATTTCTTGTGGTACATCAGCTTAATTTTCCCTGGGCTGAAGATTAATAACAGGAAATTAAAGAGTGTAGCAAAGCTCAGAGAAAACCAGAGGCAAAATAGCTGAAGGAAGGTTAATATTTAAGCAAGGAGTTAACAAGATCAGTGATAGCCAACACCAGTGCCTAGGTATTATTAATGAAAATCGCCCACTGAACTCCTACCAGGTAAATGGGCTTGGTAGTTTTTACCTTATTCTTGGAGGAGTTCACTTTTAGAGCACTAATATTTAAACAGGAGTATGCTATTCAGGCCTAACAATTAGTAATTGTCCCAATGGCTGAATTGGTAATGGAATAATCAAAATGAATGTATTTACAGAGAATTACTGTGTGTGTTAGTGAATTTTATTTTATTTTAAAAAATTTATTTATATATTTATTTATTTATTGGCTGCATTGCGGTTCGTTGCTGCGCACGGGCATTCTCTAGCTGTGGCGAGTGGGGGGCTACTCTTAGTTGTGATGCGTGGGCTTCTCATTGCGTTGGCTTCTCTTGTTGTGGAGCACGGGCTTCAGTAGTTGCAGCACATGGGCTCAGTAGTTGTGGCTCGTGGGTTCTAGAGCACAGGCTCAGTAGATGTGGCACCCAGGCTTAGCTGCTCTGCGACATGTGGGATCTTCCCGCACCAGGGCTTAAACCCATGTCCCCTGCATTGGCAGGTGGATTCTTAACCACTGTGCCACCAGGGAAGTCCCTGTGTTAGTGAATTTTAGATGAATAATTAGGCAGCTTAAAACTTGGGACCTCCATGTCATGAATTTCTTGGATTTCCATCCCTTCTTTTCAGAAATTTCTCATTTATCTGAAGCATGCTTTAGCTCACAGAGTTTAATGATAGGACTCTTTTGCGGAGGAGACATCTCTTCCTTTAGTTCTTCCTGTGTATCTATTTCAGTGGGTTTATGGATATGAGCTTGGTAAAAGGTGTCAAACCAGGAACTTCTGTGACACTGTTATGTCTTGAAAAGGCAAAATTGAAGGTATGCGGTGTTTTGATGTAGAAATGGAGTATAACCATGTAATATGCCCTTTATTTGTTTATGATCTGTAGGATGCTTTTGTGTGGTAAGTAGCCACTTACTGTTGTAAGCCAGACTTGTTTTGAAATATTTTATTTCATCAAAGAAAAAAAATTGTTTTCCTGGTGGAATGTTTAGTGTTAGTATGTTAGGTGTGAAATCCAATCAGGACAAGAATGGGATGAATCATGAGTGAAGTTGGAGGAGGGAAGTAGAGATGAAGAGGATGGTGAATCACCCTTCTTTTGCCATCAGAAATGTAATGGTGGGACCTTCAAGATGGCAGAGGAGTAAGATGTGGTGATCACCTGCCTCCCCACAAATACATCAAAAATACATCTCCGTGTGGAACCACTCCTACAGAACACCTACTGAACGCTGGCAGAAGACCTCAGACCTCTCAAAAGGCAAGAAACTCCCTGCGTACCTGGCCATGTTGCTGACAGGGTCTTGGTGCTCCGGCCAGCTGTCAGGCCTGAGCCTCTGATATAGGAGAGCCAAGTTCAGGACATTGGACCATCAGAGACCTCCCAGCCCCACGTAATATCAGTTGATGAGAGCTCTCCCAGAGATCTCCGTCTCAATGCTAAGACCCAGCTCCACTCAAAGACCAGAGAGCTCCAGTGCTGGACACCCATGCCAAACAGCTAGCAAGACAGGAACACAGTCCCACCCATTAGCAGAGAGGGTGCCTAAAATCATTATAAGTTCACAGGCACCCCAAAACACACCACCGGACACAATCCTGCCCACCAGAAAGACAAAATCCAGCCTCATCCATCAGAACACAGGCACCAGTCCCCTCTACCAGGAAGCCTACACAACCCAATGAACCAACCTTAGCCACTGGATGCAGACACCAAAAACAACGGGAACTACGAACCTGCAGCCTGCGAAAAGGAGACCCCAAACACAGTAAGTTAAGCAAAATGAGAAGACAGAGAAATACGCAGCAGATGAAGGAGCAAGATGAAAACCCACCAGACCAAACAAATGAAGAGGAAATAGGCAGTCTACCTGAAAAAGAATTCAGAGTAATGATAATAAAGATGATCCAAAATCTTGGGAATAGAATGGAGAAAATACAAGAAACGTTTAACAAGAACCTAAAAGAACTAAAGAGCAAAACAAACAATGATGAACAACACAATAAATGAAATTAAAAATTCTCTAGAAGGAATCAATAGCAGAATAACTGGGGCAGAAGAACGGATAAGTGACCAGGAAGATAGAATAGTGGAAATAACTACCACAGAGCAGAGCAAAGAAAAAAGCATGAAAAGCATTGAGGGCAGCCTCAGAGATCTCTGGGACAACATTAGCTGCATCAACATTCGAATTATAGGGGTCCCAGAAGAAGAAGAGAAAAAGAAAGGGACTGAGAAAATATTTGAAGAGATTATAGTTGGAAACTTCCCTAACATGAGAAAGGCAATAGTCAATCAAGTCCAGGAAGCGCAGAGAGTCCCATACAGGATAAATCCAAAGAGAAACACACCAAGACACATATTAATCAAACTATCAAATATTAAATACAAAGAATAAATATTGAACGCAGCAAGGGAAAAGCAACAAATAACATACAAGGGAATCCCCATAAGGTTAACAGCTGATCTTTCAGCAGAAACTCTGCAAGCCAGAAGGGAGTGGCAGGACTTACTTAAAGTGATGAAAGGGAAAATCCTACAACCAAGATTCCTCTACCCATCAAGGATCTCATTTAGTACTGACAGAGAAATTAAAACCTTTACAGACAAGCAAAAGCTAGGAGAATTCAGCACTACCAAACCAGCTTTACAAGAAATGCTGAAGGACCTTCTCTAGGCAGGAAACACAAGAGAAGGAAAAGACCTACAATAACAAACCCAAAACAATTAAGAAAATGGTAGTAGGAACATACATATGGATAATTACCTTAAATGTAAATGGATTAAATGCTCCCACCAAAAGACATAGACTGGCTGAATGGATACAAAAACAAGACCCGTACATATACTGTCTACAAGAGACCCACTTCAGACCTAGGAACACATGCAGACTGAAAGTGAGGGACTGAAAAAAGATATTCCATGCAAATGGAAATCAAAAGAAAGCTGGAGTAGCAGTTCTCATATCAGACAAAATAGACGTTAAAATAAAGACTGTTACAAGAGGCAAAGAAGGACACTACATAATGATCAAGGGATCAATCCAAGAAGAAGATATAACAATTGTAAATATTTATGCACCCAACATAGGAGCACCTCAATACATAAGGCAAATGCTAACAGCCATAAAAGGGGAAATTGACAGTAACACAATCATAGCAGGGGACTTTAATGTCCCACTTTCACCAATGGACAGATCAACCAAAATGATTATGAATAAGGAAACACAAGCTTTACATGACACATTAACCAACATGGATTTAATTGATATTTATATGACTTTCCATACAAAAACAACAGAATACACTTTCTTCTCAAGTGCTTATGGAACATTCTCCAGGATAGATCCTATCTTGGGTCAGAAATCAAGCCTTGGTAAATTTAAGAAAATTGAAATCGTATCAAGTATCTTTTATGACCACAACACTATGAGACTAGATATCAATTACAGGAAAAAATCTGTAAAAAATACAAACACATGGAGGCTAAACAATACACTACTTAATAACCAAGAGATCACTGCAGAAATCAAAAAATACCTAGAAACAAATGACAATTAAAACACGACAACCCAAAACCTATGGGATGCAGCAAAAGCAGTTCTAAGAAGGAAGTCTATAGCAATACAACCCTACCTCAAGAAATAAGAAAAATCTCAAATAAACAACCTAAACTTACACCTAAAGCAATTAGAGAAAGAAGAACAAAAGAAGCCCCAAAGTTAGCAGAAGGAAAGCAATCATAAAGATCAGATCAGAAATTAATGAAAAAGAAATGAAGGAAAGGATAGCAAAGATCAGTAAAACTAAAAGCTGGTTGTCTGAGAAGATAAACAAAATTGATAAACCATTAGCCAGACTCATAATAAAAAAAGGGAGAAGACTCAAAGCAACAGAATTAGAAATGAAAAAGGAGAAGTAACAACTGACACTGCAGAAATACAAAGGATTGTGAGAGATTACTACAAGCAACTATAGGCCAATAAAATGGACAACCTGGAAGAAATGGACAAATTCGTAGAAAAGCACAACCTTCCGAGACTGAACCAGGAGGAAATAGAAAATATAAGCAGACCAATAACAAGCACTGAAATTGCAACTGTGATTAAAAATCTTCCAGCAAACAAAAGGCTAGGACCAGATGGCTTCACAGGCGAATTCTATCAAACATTTAGAGAAGAGCTAACACCTGTCCTTCTCAAACTCTTCCAAAATATAGCAGAGGGAGGAACACTCCCAAACCCATTCTACAAGGCCACCATCACCTGATACCAAAACCAGACAAAGATGCCACAAAAAAAAGAAAACTACAGACCAATATCACTGATAAACACAGATGTAAAAATCCTCAACAAAATATTAGCAAACAGAATCCGACAGCACATTAAAAGGATCATACACCATGATCAAGTGGGGTTTATTCCAGGAATGCAAGGATTCTTCAATATGTGCAAATCAACGTGATACACCATATTAACAAACTGAAGTATAAAAACCATACGATCATCTCAATAGATGCAGAAAAAGATTTTGACAAAATTCAGCACTCATTTATGATAAAAACCCTCCAGAAAGTAGGCATAGAGGGAACTTACCTCAACATAATAAAGGCCATATATGACAAACCCACAGCCAACATTGTTCTCAATGATGAAAAAGTGAAACCATTTCCACAAAGATCAGGAACAAGACAAGGTTGCCCAGTCTCACCAGTATTATTCAACATAGTTTTGGAGGTTTTAACGACAGCAATCAGAGAAGGAAAAGAAATAAAAGGAATCCAAATTGGAAAAGAAGATGTAAAGCTATCACTGTTTGCAGATGACATGATATATACATAGGGAATCCTAAAGATGCTGCTAGAGCTAATCAATGAATTTGGTAAAGTAGCAGGATACAAAATTAATGCACAGAAATCTCTTGCATTCTTATACCCTAATGATGAAAAGTCTGAAAGAGAAATTAAGGAAACACTCTCATTTACCATTGCAACAAAAAGAATAAAATACCTAGGAATAAGCCTACCTAAGGACACAAAAACCTGTACTCAGAAAACTATAAGGCACTTATGAAAGAAATTAAAGATGATACAAACAGATGGAGAGATATACCATGTTCTTGGATTGGAAGAATCAACACTGTGAAAATGACTATACTACCCAAAGCAATCTACAGATTCAGTGCAATCCCTATCAAACTACCACTGGCATTTTTCACAGAACTAGAACAAAAAATTGCACAATTTGTATGGAAACACAAAAGACCCCGAATAGCCAAAGCAATCTTGAGAACCAAAAATGGAGCTGGAGGAATCTGTCTCCCTGACTTCACAGTATACTACAAAGCTACAGTTACCAAGACAGTATGGTACTGGCACAAAACAGAAATATAGATCAATGGAACAGGAAAGAAAGCCCAGAGATACACCCGTGCACATATGGTCACCTTATGTTTGATAAAGGAGGCAAGAATTCACAATGGAGAAAAGACAGCCTCTTCAATAAGTGGTGCTGGGAAAACTGGACAGCTACATGTAAAAGAATGAAATTAGAACAGTCCTTGACACCATACACAAAAATAAACTCACATTGGATTAAAGCCCTAAATGTAAGGCCAGACACTATCAAACTCTTAGAGGAAAACATAGGCAGAACACTCTATGACACAAATCACAGCAAGATCCTTTTGACTCACCTCCTAGAGTAATGGAAATAAAAACAAAAATAAACAAATGGGACCTAATGAAACTTCAAAGCTTTTGCACAGCAAAGGAAACCATAAATAAGACTAGAAGACAACCTTCAGAATGAGAGAAAATATTTGCAAATGAAGCAAGTGACAAAGGATTAATCTCCAAAATTTACAAGTAGCTCATGCATCTCAATAACAAAAAAAAAGCAACCCAACCCAAAAATGGGTAGAAGACCTAAACAGACATTTCTCCAAAGAAGATATACAAATTGCCAACAAACACATGAAAGGATGCTCAACATCACTAATCATTAGAGAAATGCAAATCAAAACTACAATGAGGTATCACCTCACACCGGTCAGAATGGCCATCATCAAAATATCTACAAACAATAAATGCTGGAGAGGGTGTGGAGAAAAGGGAACCCTCCTACACTGTTGGTGGGAATGTAAATTGATACAGCCACTATAGGGAACAGTATGGAGTTTCCTTAAAATACTTTAAAAAATGCTATCCTTGGATAACTGGTCCAGGTCTCCACTCTCTCTAAGCCATGGCAATTTTTTTCAGTTGGAAGCTAGTTTCCTATATAATCTCAAGCAGAATACTCCAATCACTTTCATTCTTCTTTGTCCTCCCCTCCCTTCTCCTGTCTTCTCCTCTTTTATTCTCCTTCTTGGCAAAATATAAATTAACTGAATGTGTAAGAGCGTGACTTAGCCCAGTAGCAGCAAGCTGTGTATCCTAGTGACACACACATACCTCCTTCTACATTTTACCTGTGGGTTTTCAAGATGTTCTCATTTCTATGTCAGGATATTAGCTTCTGTGGTGCTTTCAGTTATGCTGTGTTTCTTCAGGCTAATGATCGCAAATGAGACCCCCAAGCTCCATGAATGTGAGCACTGCTGGTTTGGACAAGGAAGAGTAAAACTTTGAAGCTTGCACCAAATTTTAACATGAAAAACTTGAGATTAGCTCTTTGGCATTTATTAGAAATTAGGAAAACACCCTTGTCTTTTTATATATGTTCACAGTCTTATGTTCTAGGCAGAGTATAAATCATGTTTGCTTTAGGATAAAAGAATACAGGGTTAGAGATAGCCAGATAAGGTTAGCTTGACCCAAGCTTGCAGGACCCGTAATTGTTTCCTGATTTCCTAGACCGGTGATCTTCCTACAGGGTTCTTCTGGTGAGAATCTTAACACTCTCTAAAGATGAATATCTTCTCGGTCATCCATTACTTAGATTTCTTTTAGGCTATTCTTAAATAATTTGGGCAGACTTTTATGTTGGTTTAAGTGGAGCATGTTTGCCTTATTACTGGAAGTGAGTTTAATTTTTCCAAAGGGTAACTGAATTATTCTCAAGTTGAATGCATGGTTTACGCACAGCAATATATTAGCTTGTAAGTTGGCAGTTGAGGGAGTCACTGAGAATAAAACATTTCCTCCAAGCATCGTAAGTATTTTGGGAGCTTAAAATGTGATTTTTCGTCACAGACATCCTATGTAGACAGGAGATTTAATTGCTCGTACCTGACAAATATACCCATATACAAGGCTATTTAAGAAGTGAATGTGGGGCTTCCGTGGTGGCGCAGTGGTTGAGAGTCTGCCTGCCGATGCAGGGGATGCGGGTTCGTGCCCTGGTCCGGGAAGATCCCACATGCCACGGAGCGGCTGGGCCCGTGAGCCGTGGCCGCTGAGCCTGCGCGTCCGGAGCCTGTGCTCTGCAACGGGAGAGGCCACAACAGTGAGAGGCCCGCATACAGCGCAAAAAAAAAAAAGAAGTGAATGTGTACCAAATGGAGTTTGGTGTAACTAAATTATTCAGGGGACATACATATGTGGAAATACTGATGCTGTCATTACAAATTATTTATACTAGGAGGTGCAAACAATGAGTTATTCTGGGACTTGGAAACCTCTTCATGAATTATCAAATAATTTCCAAAGTTCACAAATTAAGAAACAGCAGACTTCAACATTCTTCTTCCACAAGTGGAACATTTTTACTGGAGATGAACATCAATACTTTTTAATATTTTCCTCACTGCATAGATAGGAGTATTTTAAGTAATCATGTTAGTTGTGTTCGCCTTTAATTTTTTAACAGAAGGAGCAATATTGGGAAAAGGCAAAGTAATATATCTTTTTTAAAAAAAAATTTATTTATTTACTTTAAAATTTTTGGCTGCATTGGGTCTTCGCTGCTGCACATGGGCTTTCTCTAGTTGCGCTGAGTGGGAGCTACTCTTCGTTGTGGTGTGCGGGCTTCTCATCGAGGTGGCTTCTCTTGTTGCGGAGCATGGGCTGTAGGCGTGTGGGCTTCAGCAGTTGTGGCACATGGGCTCAGTAGTTGTGGCTTACAGGCTCTAGAGCGCAGGCTCAGTAGTTGTGGTGCACGGGCTTAGCTGCCCCATGGCATGTGGGATCTTCCCAGACCAGGGCTTGAACCCATGTCTCCTGCATTGGCAGGTGTACTCTTTACCACTGTGCCACCAGGGAAGTCCCAATATATCTTAAAGTTCTTATACATCCATCTCTACTTGCAACAGGATATCACTGATAGAACATTTCATTTGAAGAACTTTACTTCCCTGTTTTAATAACTGATCAGTTTACGAATTGATTGGTACTTTTCTTTCATTTTAGCTCTTTGCCTGGCAATTCTATTTACCCAGATGTTTTGGTTTTCTTGTCTCTATCTTGTTGTGAACAACTAAAATTATTATTGTGTCATTTTTACCTATACGTTATTTTTACTTATGTTTTTGCATTTTAAATTATTTTACTTATGTATTTACTTATATTTTCTTATATATTATTATAATACTGTTATTATTAAATGATTATTAAGTATCTTACGATTTAAGAAAGAGGAGAAAATGTACTTCAGCTGGGGAAAAAAATTAAAAGAGCAAGGAGACTTTGTAGGAAGGTACCTAATAAGCATGTCATCATTAATTGTGGCAAATCCTGAGATAATATCTTAGAAAATTTGGTTTATTGTCTTGCCACTACCTGGCTGATCTTGGTAAGTGCTTTTTGTTGAGTCTCTGGGCTTCTGTTGCCCCCTCATTGGTACTGGGAATGAGGTTTAAGTGAAGACACAACCAGAAGTGCCACTTTGGTAGAGGATGACTAGTTTTGCAGAGGGAATGACACTCTTAAAAATGGATTTGATGGACTAACCCAAAGAATGTAGAGCATTTAAAAACAACTAACAACTGGACTTATATCTCTTTCATAGGGGAAATACCTTGAACAGTTTCAGAATTTAGATGAAGAAATTAAGACATTATCTTTTGTTTGGTTGTTATTTATATTTTTGTCAAAAAGTGAACTCTCTTCTAAACACATACTATTTAAATGGAACAACACATTTTCTAGTTTCAATATTTGTCATATATACTGCAATATTTTTCTGTTTAAAGAAATATAGTGGCACAGTTATGGGCTTGGAGGCCTGAATCTGTGTTGCACATCTTGGTGTGAATGCACACTTATCCCCCACCAAAGTGACACATACATAAAGTAAAATGAAATATTAAACCAAGATATGAAAGGGTATATTTGCTAGGCACATCATAGGCAAAGCCTTTTGACAATGGATATTACTGTAGGAGCCGTCTCATCTTGACGTCATTCACATTAACTGATTAATCCTTAGCGGGTCAGTAGCTTCCTGGTGCTCCATGGTGACTTTATCTGGCTAGTGTTCTGCATACATAGTTTTATTATATTGAACATTGTGTCTAGTTAAATCCCTGGTTGTTGGGATTAGTCCCTTTACCTTGATACAAACCAGAAATGTGTTTAGCCGATCTCTGAAAGAAAAGCCTTAAAACATCGATTTTGCAGGACCCCGTGTTTTGCAGGCTCCATGCAAGAGTAAAAATATGGTTTTACTCTTTAAGTGTGGCTGTTCTTCACGTATCAGATGTATTTCTTCTTGTCAACATACTGTATTTACTACAGTCTTTGGGATAAATATTTACCCATCTTTGCTGTAAAAGTAGGTACTTAACAGCATTTGCGGGGATCTAGCTGAACACCAGTAATCAATTTGATCTGGCCTCTGAAACAGGTGTCATTTTGATAAATGGTCCTAATTAAGCTGAGACTTCAGGTGGGAAGCCGATTGAGTTACTGCGTTGGCACCTATGTGGCCATGACCTGACAAGTACAGATGTTACAACAGGGTAAAGACGCCACTTGATTAACGTAGTCAAGCCTCCAAGTTTTGCATTGCCCATCGTTTGATCAAAGCATCTCTGTGCCGCGACACCACTGGCTTTAACTTTCACTTATTTGCAGTATTGTGCGAGAAAAAGGCAGCTACGGAAGTTTCCACTCTTTCAGGTCATTTTTTTCCTGATCCCTAGCCTGCAGTGAGAGACAGGTGCATAAACATGATTAATTAGACAAGAAGCCTCATTGTTTCCAATCCATGATTCATATTCCTTCTGCACAACATGGGTTTGAAAAGCTGGAAACAAAGCTCTTTTATGTCTTCTTACATTAATTACGGTATAGATTGTTCAGGTAAAGAATGCACAGGATGCTCTCACTGCTCACTCCTTCCCATTTAGAAAGACTTTTGGTGCAAAATGATACAGGGACAGGGCCTTATCTCCTGAATTCATGTTGCTTTGTGATCTCACAATATCAGATTATACCATGGACAGTTTTGCAACTGGGGACTCCAGGAGAAGACTTGTGATTTTATTTTTTTCTTACTTATTCATTTTGGGTTTTTTTTTTTTTTTTTTTTTTGACGGGGAGGTATTTTGGGGGAATATTTCAATAATCCAGTGAACTTAATTCAATTGCTTCAACTTTCTAATGCAGAGATCAGCAAACTTTTTCCATAAAGGATCAAATAGTAAATATATCAGGCTTTGTGGGCCATATGGTCCCTGTCTCAACTACGTACTTAACTGCTGTTGTGACGTGAAAGCAGCCATAGACAATACATACATGAATAAGCATGGCTGTGTTCCCATATGACTTTATTTATAAATGCTGAAGTTTGAATTTCATATACTTTTCACAGACCATGAGTATTCTTCTTCTTTTCTTTTCTTTTTTGCAACCAATTAGAAATGTAAAAAATATTCTTAGCTTGTGAGTCCTATGAAAATAGACAGTGGGCCAATTTTGGCCCATGGGCCCGCTTGTCAACCCTGTTGTAACGCATTTCGTGAAACTGTGCTACATAACTAGTGCTGTGTTTGGTGCTGGAGTGGTCACACAGAAAATACTGTGTTGTCCTTGCCTTCAAGGAACTTTTCATTCAGATGGAGAAAACATCAACTGCTTAAAAACATATCAGTGTTATAAAACAGAAAGTAATTAAAGGCTGAACTCCAAACCATAGTAGTTCTTTAGCCAGCCCAGGAAGGAGGAAGAGGGACCAGGGAAGGGAGAGGATGAGTTAAGGAGAAACCGTTGTCACAGGGGAGTATGGCAGTGGGTGTGAGGGGAGCAGTGTGGGTGGAGAGGGAACCTTGAGAAAGCAGAGGCCCTAAGACACATGCAGCTCAGACAAGAACTGGTAGAAGATGCTTTTTGAATTTAGGAAGAGTTTCAGGAGGTTATAGTGAGAGAACCAGAATTTAAGCTACTTCAAAGTTTAGTTTTGCTCCTTTCTATAGCAGCAGATATACGAAAAGGCAAGATTAATTATAAGTTCACTTTGTGTGCTGTGATCTATGCTGTAAAATCCAGGAGAGATCCTGGTTTCCCCTCTGATTTTGTAAGGCTTTTCGTTTTTTTTTGTTGGGTAGCACATGCTGTTTTCCAGTCCTGTGTGTAATTTGGCCGTTCAGTAATCACTCATTACACTACCTTCTGTGAACTGAGAGCTGTTGGTGTGCTAGTCAGCTCAGGCTGCTGCAACAGAATCCCACAGCGGCTCCTAGCCTGAGTGGATTGAGCAACAGACATTTATCTCTCATGGCTCTGGAGGCTGGGAAGTCCAGGATCAAGGCGCCAGTAGATTGGTTCCCGGTGAGTACCCTGTTCTTACATGGCAGAGAGAGAGAGAGAGAGAGAGAGGGAGGGAGGGAGGGAGGGAGAGAGGGAGGGATGGGAGAGGAGGACGAAGGGAATCGAGAGGGAGGGAAAAAGACTCCCCTTCCCTCCGAAGGGGAGAGGGAACGAACACACGAGAGAGAGAGAGGGGGAGGGGGGCAGGGAGAGGGCGGGATGAGAGGAGAGAGAGAGAGGGAGAGGGGAGAGGAGGGAGGAGGGAGAGAGAGGGGGGCAGGGGGAGGGCCGGAGGGAAGAAGGCGAGAGGAGAGAGGGAGAGGAGAGAGAGGGAGGGAGGGAGAGAGAGGGGGAGAGAGGAGAGAGCAGAGAGCGGGTGGGAGGGGAGCGGGGAGGGAAGCATGGGGGGAGAGGGAGGGAGGAGAGAGAGGGAGGGAGGGAGAGAGAGAGGGAGGGAGAGGGGGAGAGAGAGGGAGGGAGAGGGGGAGAGAGAGGGAGAGAGGAAGAGAGGGAGAGAGAGAGAGCACGCGCGCGCGCGCTGATACCTCTTTTTGTAATGTTACTAATCTCATCAGGAGGGCACCACCCTTGTGATCTCATCTAAGTCTAATTACCCCCAAAGGCCTCATCTCCAAATACCATCATACTGGGGAGGAGATAGGGCTTTAACATGAATTTTAAGGGGTACAATTCAGTCCATAATAACTGGCTACTAGGAACATAAAGAGTAGAATATAACATAATTTTAGCTCCTGTCTCAAGGGGAGACCCCATGTAGGCTCTTAGTACCATAGAGTGATAAGGGCTAAAATAAAGGGACATATAATTTGCAAGGGAAGCACATAGGGAAAAGTGCTTGGGAGGCTAGGACAAGGAAACAATTCATAGAAGAGACAACATTTGGAACGTGTCTCAAATGATGAGTACAAGTGACCCAGGTGGGAGAGAATATTCTCAGCATCAGGGGCAGAGTTGGGCAAGCATATGGTATGTTCACATTCAGGAAATGCAAAAAACTCAACGTGGCTAGAGCATGGGGAGAATGTGTTGGATTGGCAGGAAAAGAGCCTAAGAAGGTGTCTGAGCTTAGGATTCTGAAAGGTCTTTCCTGTCATAGTGAGGAGTTTGAACTTTATCCTGTGGGTAAGGGAAACAAGTTAAGAATCCGTTGTTTTGATCCATGTGAAAAGTGATGTGAAGTTAAATAGGCGGTGAGAATAGGAATGAAGAGGGTGGCAGGAGGGGACTGAGGATTCTTAGAAAGCTCTCGAAGTTCTGGTTTGGGTAACGGTGTAGATGATGTGCTTATCAACCAGATGGGGATCAGTGGATTGATCTGGTGGGGAAAACGTAAATTCAGTTTTTGGAGATGTTGAATTCGAGGTTCCGAGTATCCTGCCACCTGGGTGAAATATGGGTCTGAAGTTGTAGATTTGGGGAGCATGAAATTATAGATGAAGCATTTAGAGCTGAAGAAACTATGCAGGGAGGGTGAGTCATGTGGGAGGGTGAGTCATGTGAGAAGATGAGGTCCAAGGATAAAACCTTGGTGAAGGTGGGTATCCAGGGATGAGCAGAGGAGCTACATGGAAGTCAAGGAATTTCTCTCAAGCTACCAAGTCCCATATGATGCTGATGCAACATGTCCACACACCAAACTTTGAGTAGAAGGAAAGTTGGGCATTTTCTAGAAGCTACACTTGTTTTTACTTAGATCATGTGTTTACGTGGGGTATGGGCTTTGGTGAGGAATGCTGTTAGAGAATATAGGAGGATTAAGGCCCTCTAAAACCAGCCTTGACCCAGTCATAAAGGGCACATAAAAGCTGTTTTTCTCCCTAAAGCTGGAAATTAAAACATTGATGGCACCCACGGGAATGCCTACTGTATCCAGCAGTTTGTTTTCTTGGGTGTAAGTGGGGTGAATATAGACAGTGGGACCCAAGGGGGCAGGTGAGGTAGGACATTTGAAGAAATGTGCCACGTTGATGTATTCTTGATTTGGAAAAATATAGAGCGCAGAGTCTGGGGGCGGAGGTAAAGGTGTAAGAGTGAGAAGATGGAATGTCAGGGGATTGTGTTCTGTATGAATTCGCAGTGTGGGGTGACAGAGGTGGGGTAGTCTGAAAGATGACAACATCCAAGAGTGGCGCTCAGGGTGGTTGTTAAAGAATCGTTCAGAGGGATGGCAGAACTGAGAACCAGAGAAAGACACTTGCCAACACCCTCATCGATTGTGAGAGCGATCACAGGATCACAGTAACTAGGTAAAGGGGCTGGGGATGGGATAGGCAGATGCCAGGAGCCTCTGAAGAGAAGTGTGGTACAAGGGCGGAGAAGTCGTGGTTTAGAAATGGCAGAGAAAAAGCTACTCAAGGATGCTTGTGGATGGGTGTGAGAAAATGAGCAGGCTCTCCTAGAGAGGGCTAAAAAGGGAAGACAAATCCTCAGAAACCGGGATCTATTTAGGGTAAGGAAGAATCTGAGCATTCTGACATGAGCTTGAGAATACAGGAATGGGAGTGCGTAGGAGAGACTGGGGTGTTTCCAGAGAGCCCAGAGAAAAAGATTGTAGGGGCATTGGCTGTGGGAAGAATCAGCAGGAATTAGAAGGAAGGAAGGAGCCTTAAGAAGATGAGAAGGGGAGAAGTGATTGGTACCTAAAGACAATTACCTGGGGGCAGTGCCGAAAGATGACAGCAAGGAAGAGGGACAGCGATGTTGTTGACTGGTCTTGGGGTTCTGACTGAGACTTGGGGTAAAAAAATTGTTTGGAAGGGCATGTGCGAACCTGATCCCAAGGCAGATGTGTTGGGGTGTGTAGGTCCAGTATCTTCCATACTGTGTGAGGTCTTGGTTGGATAAAGAAGAGGTCTGTTTATATTATGCATAACAAGCAAGAAAACTGTAAAGGATAAATTCCATAATTTTGACAAGCATATTATGCATTTTTTGAATGATAATGCAAAACAATCTATTGCTTGATTGATACATCTGTTTTCCCTTATTAAATTAAAGCATTGGTTTTTTTGTTTTGTCTTGTTTTTAGATAATGTGTTCTCCTTGATTTGTGGTGTGGAAATATTTCTTTTTTCCTACAAAGTGGAAAAGAGGAAATTACAATAGAATGAAGTTCTAACTTCCTGCCCTAAGTGGGACCACTGTCAGGCTATCAAGAGTCGAATTTCCATCCAGAAAAAGGCCCTTTTCTTTTGAAACTATAAAACATACCACATGCAAAAGGCTTGCCATGTCTACAGAATGGGTAGAATATTGCAATTTGCAATATTAGTTCTCTGTTCTTTTTATTCCTTTAGTTTTGTGTGGTAACTATTATTGCCCTATTGAAAGCAATAGCCAGTGAGAAATGTAATTTTGCACTTGACAAATATAGAGCATTCATTTTATTATCCAGCATTTGAAACACCTAAGAAAGAAGCTATAGCTTGAAGAACTCCAGCACAATAAATCTGAAATAGAGATTCAGTGATGAGGCCTGGAAAACATACCTAACGAATCAAAATAAAACCAGTTATGAGGAAGAGGGAAAACACAGAAGGAAATTGGGAAAAGAATAAAAGAGATAATGAAACCCAATAGGAAAAGATGAAATGATAGCAATTTGTGTTTACCTGGAAGTTTTCATCCAGAAATTAAATTTGATAGGAGTGGGGGATTTGGAGAGGCTGGGAACAAGCTAATAATGACTTGGATCTAGGAGGTTAGGCATGGGGTCTAAGCAAGTCTGTAAATAGGAAATAAAAATTGGGAAGCAATTTAAATTTAATCCAGGGAGCTTTGGGGGGATTTTGTGCTAAAGGACTGGTCTGGTCAAAATAACAGCAGGGAAGATAATTAGCATTCAGGCTACAGGAGCAGGAAAAGGCTGGAGAAAGGCATCTTAGGGGAGGTGAGTACAGGAGATGTTACCTACTGCACGTTGGAACCGAAAGGCCTTGGCACGTCAGCACTCCAGGTTCTGACTCATGAACAAGACCCTTCCTTTTGGGTCCTTATTTATTCATGTATTAAAAAGAAAGCTATCATATGATATTTGTCCTTCTCTGTCTGGCTTACTTCACTTAGTATGATAATTTCTAGGTCCATCCATGTTGCTGCAAATGGCATTATTTCATTTTTTTTATGGCTGAGTAATATTCCATTGTATATATGTACTACATCTTTTTTATTCATTCCTCTGCTGACGGACATTTAGGTTTCTTCCATGTCCTGGCTATTGTGAATTGTGCTGCTGTGAACATTGGGGTGCATGTATCGTTTTGAATTATGTTTTTCTCTGGATATATGCCCAGGAATGGGATTGCTGGATCATATGGTAATTCTATTTTTAGTTTCTAAAGGTCCTCCATACTGTTCTCCATAGTGGCTATACCAATTTACATTTCCACCAACCGTGCAGAGGGTTCCTTTTCCTCTAGACCCTCTCTAGCAATTATTATTTGTAGACTTTTTGATGATGGCCATTCTGACTGGTGTGAGGGGATACCTCATTGTAGTTTTGATTTGCATTTCTCTAATAATTAGCGATGTCGAACATCTTTTCATGTGCCTTTTGGCCATCTGTGTGTCTTCTTTGGAGAAATGTCTTTATATCTTCTGCCCGTTTTTGGATTGGGTTTTTTGTTTTTTAGATATTGAGCTACATGAGCTGTTTGTATATTTTGGAGATTAATCGTTTGTCAGTCACATCGTTTGCAAAAATTTTTTCCTATTGTGTAAGTTGTCTTTTTGTTTTGTTTATGGTTTCCTTTGCTATGCAAAAACTTATGATATCGCTTATATGTGGAATCCAAAAAAAGGATACAAATGAACTTTTTTACAAAACAGAATTAGACTCACAGACGTAGAAAACAAACTTATGGTTACCAAAGGGGGGAGGGAGGGAGAGCGATTAAAATATACATACTACTATGTATAAAATAGATAACCAATAAGGACCTACTGTATAGCACAGGGAACTATACTCAGTATCTTGTTATAACCTACAATGGAAGAGAATGTAAAAAACAAATATATACATATATATGTATAACTGAATCACTTTACTGTACACCTGAAACTAACACAACATTGTAAATCAACTATATTTCAATAATAATTAAAAAATACATATTACAGTAAAAAATAAAGAAAAAAAGAAAGAAAGGAAACAAAGAGTATAGACAGGCTTGACAAGGTACAAGGGAAGTCTTAGATGCTGCTTGTAATACAAACTTTGTTTGAAGATGATTGAATGATATGTCTCAAAAACCCTAAAAACATCCATTTTCTATGACCAAATTATACTACTTCAAGGGATTGATTATAGGCAATGATAGAGATGTCTTCAAAGATTTATGCCTATGGATGTTCATTACAGCATTATTTATAGTATCCTAAATTTGGAAGCAACCTAGACATATAAGAATAGCATGTTGCTTAAATAAATCTCAGCTGATTTATCCAATGTAATACAATGCATTTATTAATATCATGTAGAAAAATATTTAATGTTAGAAAATCTTTATGATAGGCTATCAAGTGGAAAAGAAGTAGTTTCCCAAACCCATACTACTTGTACAATATGGCAAAAAAATATATATCTGAATGTATGGATGGATACTGAATGTTTTGTCTGTATGGTTACCAATAGAAAAATGTATATTAGAGGACTGTCTGGAAATCTGGCTTTTAAAAAGTCCTGTGGTTGAGCTGTAAGATAACAAGCATTCATCCTTTGTAGGGTAGACATTCAGTTGATGTTTGAAGGTGGGCTACAGCCCCATCAAGCAGAAACTGCTTTTTCACTAAACACAGAATCAGGAAAGAGGAGGCCATGTCCTGGTTCCAGCAGAGGTATGGTGGGATCATCCTTTGTGGCAAATAAATTCCTGTTTCTATCCAAAGACCAAAAAATATTTTTCAATAAAATGTAAAAAAAAAAAACACAAAAACTATGGGGAGGCATGCGTTGTTCTTCTTCCTTGTTCTGTCTTTCTGTTTTTAGATGGATCCTTCCCTTTCCCTACGTCAAAACCCCTGATCCTTTGTGTTACACAAAATAGATATATCACCTTCACCCCAAGCCCATGCTGTCATCTGTCAATCCCCTGGTCACCCTTCTCCATTCATTGAAGGTTTCAGCTCCTAATTCATAGCCTTATTCCCCTCCCTGAACCCTGTCATTATTTTCTCCTCAATGACTGGAACACCCATCTGCTCATCCAGCTTGGTTCGTCTACCTTCTCAAACAGTCATCTCTTGTTTGAATACATTCTCACTATCCACTCATCACCTCCACCATACTCTCTTCATTTTCCTCGTCACTCAGCTTAGACTCCATGGTTGTGTACCCAAATAACTCTCTTGAAAAAATCCCTCAACTTCTTTTACGTTTCTCCCTCTGTTATTTATCTCTAGAAAAACTCTGAGGCTATGAATATGCCATTCACTGTCTCCTTGCCAGTGCCCAAGCAGCTGAATATTCCTAGATTAAAAAGTACACAGGAGGGCAGCCTGGTTTAATTTTTTTAAGTAAATTTATTTATTTATTTATTTATTTATGGCTGTGTTGGGTCTGCGTGTGGGCTTTCTCTAGTTGCAGTGAGCGGGGGCCACTCTTTGTTGTGGTGCGCGGGCTTCTTATTGTGGTGGCTTTTCTTGTTGCAGAGCACGGACTCTAGGCACATGGGCTTCAGTAGTTGCAGCACACGGGCTCAGTAGTGGTGGCTCGCGGGCTCAGTAGTGGTGGCTCGCAGGCTCAGTAGTTGTGGCTCACGGGCTCTAGAGCACAGGCTCAGTAGTTGTGGCGCACGGGCTTAGTTGCTCCATGGCATGTGGGATCTTCCCAGACCAGGGCTCGAACCTGTGTCCCTGCGTTGGCTGGCGGATTCCTAACCGCTGCGCCACCAGAGAAGTCCCAGCCTGGTTTAATTTTAAATGCACGATCACAAATCTCAAATAGCCAGTCAGTGCTCAGCTGCTATCCTACTGTATTTCTCTAGCAGACTCAGTTTCTCACTTCCTGAAATGGCTATTTCCTATTACCTGCCTTCCTCAAATCTCTCAGAACACTTCCTGTGTCTCTTGTAGTTGGTGACCTTGCTTCTTACATCATTGAAAAGTTAGAAGCCATCAGGAAGACACTTACTTGTCTTCATTACCAAATATATGAACACACGTGCATATATCCCTCTTAGTATGATGGAGGAAATACCCTCTTTCTCCTATCAACTCCAGTTCTTTTCCTTTCCACTGGATCCTAGTCCTAGTTTTCTGCCTTCTGCAGGACTTGCTTCTCTAAGTTATTCCTTCACTGTGCCTCATTGATCTTTTCCCCAGTCCCCAGTCAGTGTATAAAATCAAACTGAAAATCTTGGCCCCAAATTTCTCTTGATCATTTGCTCCATTCCTGTTTTCTTGGTAATCACCCTCTTTAAAAAATTGTCTACACCTACTGTCTCTAACGCTTTACCTCCAGTCTTGTTTTCAACCCAACACTCAGCTGAAACTGCTCTTGTCAAGGTCACGAATGACCTTCACTTGGCCTCATTCAGTGGCCGCAGCCTCGCTCTTTTTGATCTCAGGCTTCACTCAGCGCTGGATTCCATTGACCACTTGCTTTTTTGAAATACGATCTCATTTTGATTTCTCTAACCTTGGACTTTTTTCTGGTTTATTCTTATCCCCCTTGATGTTTCATCACTCCTCTGCTACAAAATTTTGATGTTCCTCTCAACTAAACATGGGCCTCTCTCCCCTCCTTTCTCTCTCTGATTTCTCTCTTTTACAGATCTCAGTCTCTACCCATGAGTTTGATATTGTCTCCAACTGCCGTTTTGAAGTCTCTAGTTGATTGTCTTACAGGCTTTTCAAGCTTATCATGTCTGAAATGGAATCCTGGATTTCGTCCTCCTCCAAATCTGTCCGTCTTTCAGTATTCCTTATCTCCATAAGGACTACCGCCATCTACCCAGTTGTGTGAGATAAACAGTGAGAGTCGTCCTTAATTTGTTCCTTTCACTTTCACATCCAATTTATCACCAAAATCTATAGCTTTCACCTTCTATGTATCTCAAAACCGTCTACTACTGTCCATTTCTATTGTCCAATTTTCTAGGCCACATCACACAGTCCCTGACTTGGACCACTGCCACAGCCCCCTAACTCTCCCCGCTTCCAGTATTAGCACCTTTTACTCATTCTTCAGCTGAAAGTGCTTTCTTTTTTAAGCTTTTTTTGGTAATAGCTTTATTAATATATAATTCATATACCATAAAATCCACCTTTTAAAGCATATAATTCAGTGGTTTTTAGTATATTCACAAAGTTGTACATCATCACCATTATCTAATACCATAACATTTTTATCACCATGAAAAGAAACCCCATCCCCATTAGTAGTCACTCTGCATCCCACATCCTCTCAGTCCCTGGCAAGCACTAATCTACTCTCTGTTTATGTGTATTTCCCTATTCTGGACATTTCGAATAGTTGGAATCATACAGTCTTTTGTGACTGGCTTCATTCACTTAGCATAATGTTTTTATAGTTCATCCATGTTATAGCATAAATCAGTACTTCATTCCTTTTTATGGCTGAGTAAATTTCCATCTTTTATTGACTGATTCTTCTCTTTTTTTTTAAGTTAAATCTGATTTTGCCTCTTGGATGAACTGTGAGCTCTGTACTATGGGCAATAAGGCTCTTTGGTCTGTCATCCCAACCTCATTTTGTGCCTCTATCCCCTTTGCTACTGAGACCTCAGATTAAATGTAGTTAATTCCAAGAGGCTTTCCTCTACCTCCTGATAAAAGTAGATCTTGTTTCCATTATTATTCTCCAGCACAGAACTATTTTAGTTTTCTTAATAACACTAATGATCTCTAATTATGTATATTTACATGTTTGTTGTGTGTCTCGTCTGCTAGGCTGGAAGCCCCCTGAGGTCAAAACTGAAGTCTCCTCTGGTCCCTCTTTTACCCCAGAACCTGGCACAGTGCTTGTGCATAGTAGATAGTGTGCTTTCAATAGGTATTTGTGAACAGAGTTAATAGATGGAATGTTTGCCAGGTGTTGATTCTAGTTGGTGCTGATGGGAAAAGAAAGGATAAAAGTGATCCAGATTGTAAGATGATTACCGTGATGCCTAGGTGACACAGGATAAGCGGTAAGGATTGACAGCACAATATGGGGAAATGAAAAATGTAACAGCAAGGTTTAGAACTTGAAAAATGACAAAATGATTATATCTTTTTGGGGACAAGGAAATAGGGCAGTGGAAAGGTCTGAGGAAAAAACGCTGGGAGCTTGGTATTCTCTACCTTTTGTGGGAGATCTTATACTTAAAAAATCTCTTCAGGCAACCTGACTCAAAAATAGAATTCACAGAACTCTCCAGGATAGAATACAGAACAGAAACCACGAAGACATTAAACTTGAGAAGGGTCGTGTGGATATTAGGTCCTCGGTATCTACACACATACCAGTGAGTATGTGAAAACACACTAAGGAAGCGGTTAAGAGGAAGGTTATTTTCATGACTGATGCTTATTGATTATCAGAGAATTCCCTTGGTGATTGTCTTCTGCCTTAAAGAGTGCTGGTATGAAAGACATCCCTTCATCTGGCTACATAAATGAAATCGATCATTTAGCAGCCATTGGCTTATCATATTGCACTACTTTATACGAGAGCTGCTATCCATAAAGGCAATTGTAATGGGTGGTTTCATAAGGCAAACACTGCTAAAGAATACAATGTAGCTGTATTCTTAGCAAATACTTCTTTCAATGCACTCACTTGTTTTATTAAGACCAATTATACATTTGTTTTCGTTCATTTTTACTGTACAAAAGAAATTTAAAATACTTAATAGTCAATTAACTGTGAGCATGCAGATAAAAATAATGAATGTTATCACACCAAGTTTATATATAAGAGGCAAGGCAGACATGAATATAGCATATGGAAATTTGTCAGAAATTAATAATTTCTATTTTAAGTCTCTTTAGGCATTCAGGGAAGGAAAACCTTTAAATTAATGAAATTCCTACCTGGGTCCATGTCGATGGCTGACATGATTCTATCTAAATGGAATAGTGATGAAAGCTACAATCAGGGTCCTCTCAAGAAAGCTGACTTTTTTCTTAACAGCATCTTTAATGCAATAGACGAACAAACTCTTGGTACTTAGATCGCTATTTTTAGTCACTTTGGAACATTTTATGCTTTTTTGAGTCATCAGAAAGGAACTATGAACTTGCCTTCAAGTGATAATGGAGAATGACATATTTCAAAGAAATTTTGGGTCAGGGAATGATGATTATACCTGTAATAAAATTATGGTTATGAATTAATAAGTAGACATTTTTTATTCACCAACCAGTTATGTAGCACTTACAATATTTCAGGCTCAGTACTAGATATAGAAAATATTTCAGGGTCAGTACTAGGTACATAAGATAGATATGGTCCTTGCAGTATAAAGTTGATAATCTCAAGGTGAAACAAAGGATAAAGCAAGTTCCTCCAGTGACATGTGATATATGCTGTTGAGAGGAATTAGGAGTACCGGGGGAGCATTCATCTGTGAGGGTCCAGCCTCACAGAGATCAGGAAAGGCTTCCTGGAGGAAGTAACAGTTAAACTAAGCCTTTCATTTAAGTAGGAGTTAGGCAAAGAGCACAGAGGAAACAACATGTATGTAGGTTTAGGTCCTGGAGCCTTTGAAAAATGGAAAGAAGTCCAGACTGGCTGGAGCTTAGAGTGTGAGGAAAAGTGGCAGAGATATGCCCAGGAGATGGATTGAGAATGGACTTGGATTGCCCTATGAGTCATAATAAAGGAGTTCTTACTTTAATCTAAATGCTGGGAGGCCGCTAAAGATTTTAAGGAGGGTCAGAATGTGATCCACTTTTATTTTTATCCTTTAAACTATTCTAGCTATAGTGTGGAGAATGGGTGGGAAGGAAATAAGACCGGATGCAGGGAGATGAGTGAGGGAGGATGTTAATATGGCATCCAGTCAAGAAAGCACGGTGGCTTTCTTGGGCAAGGGCAGGGGGAGATCAAGGCAAGTGGATAGATTCAGGAAATGCTGATGAGTTAGAATGGCAAGTAGGTTGGTAGGTAGGTGGTTCTGAATCTCCGGAGTGTGGGCTGACCTGACGTATGTTTGACAGTTATCAGCATTTAGACACGTTGTAGTTGAAGTCATGGGAATCAATGAAAGGCCTACAACTGTGGTCTTCAAGCCAAGGTACCTGTACTTGTGTAGGTACATAAAGACCCCAAGGTTTCTGTGGGCACACAAATAATGTAATTTTAAGGGAATTCAGTTGTTAGGTCCTCAAGTTCCATATGTTGTCTTCCTAAAATCAGTATTCCTGAGAATCCTTCTGTGGTCAATTCCATCCATCTCCTTTCACAGAGTTCTTCTCCCATTGACAAAAGAAGGGCAGACCTGCAATTTATTCTTACTCGCCATGGTGCCTCCGTGAGCCCCACACAAAAGCAGTAGCATTTATATGGAGAAAGCGAACGACCCAAATGGGAAATAAAGGTTATAAATCCTTTTGCAACTCAAGTAATTTTTTTTTTTTTTTTTTTGCTTTTCACGAAATGAAAGAAATGCCTAATAGAACTGTCAGCTGATAGATCATTAAAAATAATTTTTGGTTGCTAGATAACTATTTGACTTTCGGCATGTAACTCAGAGGTTTAAAGAATTGAGTGACATTGTTATAATAAATCCTTCCATTTCTGTCTACCTATTTATGTAAAGAATGTTCTACGTACTTACATTAAAAAATGAAATACAGAAATAAACTTGATGCAGAACATTGTCTAATTTTGGCAATAAGTTATATTATCCATGGACCCATGGAATAATTAAAAAAACTCATTTTAATTAATTAATAGTTCCATCTAAATACTGTTTATTATAATTAACAAATATCTGTCAAAATATAAAATATGTTACATTGTGTTTATCAGTTGGATATAATGGTAATTTAATGAGAACTCAATCCAGAAGAAAAATGTTATCACTTAGAAACTTATGGACCCAGGAGATTAAAAAAATTAAATTTACTGACATATTTTTTTGCAGAGAGGTATGATAAGGCGAACAATAAAAGACTTTCAAGCATAAAATATATTACATTAGGTTGAAATTTTGTTGGAGAAATAGAACAGAATAATGAGTTCCAAGAGTAGAAGGAACGAAATAACATTTTCTGATGTTAAGGAAGAGCTTATTCATGTATTTTTTAACTGGATGAAGGTAGGAATAAAATCAGTAGTGATTTCACACGTTTTAAATGTTGGACATATTTGAAGAATGAAGTAACAGTTATATTTTTAAACGTTGTTACAAAATTTACAAAATAGAGGCAGTTATATCCTTTGCCAGTGATATCCTACACCAAATTAGATGGTAACTTTTGGATGTCAACCTAAAAATATGAGAGAGGTTTTTCAAAATCATTTTAGCGGGTATCTGAGAATAAAGTTTGGAGGACCACTTGGTCTAGGGTGAAAAGAGAAAGGAGATCAGGTCCCCAGAAGCATCATTATTCAGAGCTCCTTATACCTTCACCAGTGTAACAAGGAAAGGAAGCAAGAAAAGGCTTGCTAAGTGTAAATTTGTAGGTTGTCTCTATAGGATTGGGATTAAGCCATCTATGAGAGCACAGGCTGGGTGTGGGAAGATGTCCAAAGAGAGTTTATTGTTTGAATTAGCTGTTGTGGAGAATGGGAGCTTCCATCAGTGGTTGAGAAGTTAGTCTGGAGGTTGGCTGATCACGATCCTAGAGTAATATCAATCTCTTTGGTATGTGATATTATTCAAGCACTTATTGGTAAGAAATTCTTAAAGTCAATAGATAACATAGACATTAAAAAAACCTAGAAATTACGTAATAAGAGACAATAAGGGTAATCCAAGGCAGAGACGATAAATCGTCTACCCAAGGTTACTTTCAGGAATGGCAAATGGAATCTCAGCTTCTTGCTTTCACACTGAAGATTTTATAAACTTACATTGAGCTTCCCTGTGGTATCTCTTTCACCGAGTTTGCTTATAAAGCACAGCAGAAGTGAGATGAGAAGTTAAGAAAAGTGTGTGTGTGTCCCTGTCTGACTTCAGAACTCGATCTCAACCCAGGTGTCTAACCCCCCCCAAATGCACTTCCAGGCCAATCTCTCTTCTACCCCCTAGAATTTAATATTCCAGCTTCCGCCTGGCACATGTCTCCCTCCTAACTCCACCTTCAAAGTCGTCTGGATCCTTTAAAGGCCAGCCCCTCTGTGAATTTTTCGAACAAGTACAAGTGTGACGCTTATCCCGTATACTAGCCCTGCCCAGGAGAAAAAGAATACAAATGACAAATGCAAGTCACTTATATAATTTTTATTTTTCTAGTAGCCACATTTACAAAAGTGGAAAAAAAAACCCAGTTGGAATTAATCTTAATATGCTTTATTTAACCCATTATATCTAAGATATTGTCATTTTAACATGTGATCAATACAAAAATTATAAAAGAGAGATTTTATATCCTGGGTTTTTTTGGGTACTGTCTTCAAAACTCAGTGTGTATCTTACATTTACAGCACATCTCAATTTGAATTAGGCACATTTCAAGTGCCAATAGCCATATGAAGCTAGTGGCTACCGTATTGGATAGTGAAAATCTATACGACAAATATTAGTGCTAAAAATTCCATTTTTCCTTGCTGATTCTTTCTTGGATGGTTTTAGTTTCCTTAGACTGTAAGATCCTTAAGGGCAGAGATCCTATTTCACATTTCTTTGATATCCTTAAGGTGCGCTCAGCTGTTAAGCTCAGCCATAGTACGGTATCTCCATCTACCACATTTGTTGAATTATTTTGACCAATGAAAGTTTTTGTTAAACCACTTTGACGATACCAGTCTGTTGACTGGCCCTTTGGGAATAGGATAGCTCTTTTTGGAACAACAAAGCTGTCAGAGTTTTAAATAATTGACAAGGCTGCTAATAGATGTTGCTTGTGTAATTAGATAATCATTCAAATTTGTGAGCATTCTGGTGGCGGGACTGTGGTGTCTTTTAAGCTACATCCAGTCACAACAGCTTTTATTGTAAGTACGAACATCTTTACATGCAAATTAATAGTTCTTTGGAAGGTATTAGATGCTCTTTAAAAAAATTATGAGTGTAAATTTTCCCGGGGGTACTTGCCAAGTTGGTTAATATTATCATGCTTGTATTTGACTTCTCTGAGAACCTAGGTTAAAAATAAATTGGCTTAGCTGTACCAACTAGTCCCTTAGAAAGTTTTCATTTTTCTTAGGGGAGGTGGAGTGGAGGGGTTTGCCTAGATTCTGGAAATGTCATTATCTCCTTCCGATAAGCCTCTATATTGAGAGCTATGGCCTTCAGGATAAACAAAGTGAAAAAGGGCCCCTTGAGAATCTTAATTTGTTCAAACTAAAATGAATGTAGGAAGATAATAAAGCTGTTTTAAAAAGCTAGTCTGAACTTTAGCATAGTACTTTAACTATTCCTTTGGGGAAATTACATCACCCTTACATGCAGGGTCAGTGAAAAAACAGTAATTATTCCCAGTGGCAGGAATTTTTTTTTCAGCCACCACCATTGTGATTGCAGGGGTATGAATTCAGTCTTGCAAACTTTTGAACTGCAGCTTTATGACATTAGAAAACCTTTGAGGGGTACTGCGTAGGGAGGAGGGTTGACAAGAGTGATCACTTTGTTCCAATAACTTTATGCTAAAATAAACTTACGATCTCAAAATCAGTTTTGTAATAGAAATCCTTGTAGCAATTGCAGAGTGTAGATCTTCTGCATGAGAAAGGATTTTTTTTTTTTTTGTAATTATGACCACTGTGTTAAAGCAATCAAGAAGGTGTGCTGATTTACTTCTAACTGATGCAATTGATTTCCTAAAAGTTTTACGGGGGTGGGGGGTGAGGGGGGGCGCGATAGGAGATGTCATTGTGATTAATCAGAAATGCTTAATCCTATCACAATACAAAGCAAATTGAGTTGTTATGCATTCCATCTATTGTGGTATTAATCAAAGGGGAAAAAAACCTACTGTGTTCTTCATCTAGTTCTAGGTAATGGACAGATAGGAAGAGGGATTATACAAGCTAGTTTTAAACTTTTACCAGAAGAAATTGAATTGAAATTTGAAGCCTCTGGCGCTCATTATTGAGGTGCATTCTGCTAGGGATTGAAGTCTGTGAGTGGCCCATAACAGAAGTCTGCCATATATGATATATTCCATACAGGGATAATGAA